>NC_064921.1:791536722-791842299 GCF_023897955.1 Schistocerca gregaria
CATCAAAATTCTGAAGTATACATACAGTTAACAATTAAGTTATTATTCAGTCCAGAAAATTCTCGAATATCTTTACATAATGTAATTAATTATGTGATTTTATGAAACAATTTTGAGCTGGTAATATTTCTATAACATCAAAATTACAATTCAAACATTCAAAATGACTGTTTATGACATTTGAAGGCTAAAATGCGGAATAATTACATACATCACAAAATCTTTAAATAATGTTCCAAAAACTTAATGAACCATTCTTCTAACATTATTTATGATACAAATTGTCTTTCTGAATCAAGTTATGTTTCCAGTTTAAATGAATATTCTCTAGTTTTCGTAATATAGTAAAACCCCGTTTTTACACTTTTGAAGGGACTTGAAAAAAATGGCATAAAATGGAGAAGAATGTGAAACGATTTTTTTAAGTTTCACTGGTTGTGCATGGGGCTCCCTTTCCATTTTCGTAGTTTTGTATGGTATATGTAGATAATAAGCAAAAAATACTCATCAGAGAAGATTTATTTTTATTAAAGGTTACCATAATTTAGTGCTATATTTAGCAGATGACATGACATTCACCAACACTTTAGCACAACAAATCGTATTAAAAATAATGCAAAACATGTGGCTGCCATGTTGATTTACATGTTAGCAAAGCTAAACTGATACAGTTGACAGTTTTAGTATTTATATTTGATGCCTATGAAATGTGCATGTCAAGTGTATACTGCATTAAAGACTTCTCTAAACTGCATCATTTTTAGTGTAACTTTCCTGCAAAAGTGATATCAGCAGATGCATACAGAATCGGCCATTTACCTTGCTGTTTTTGAATTTGTATATATAGGTGCATGAAATATCGTAAAGTGTGTTAAATATGGCACTACACTGCAGATCAATCTGTCACTGTAGCCTTTATTTCACACTCACTGACTTAGTCAGCTCCCAGCCAAACTGACACTTTCAAATCAATGTAGACATTGGGGTTGCAATAGAGATCAGTCTGTATCCACAGCCAAAATTACAGTGAAGGAAACCGTACTACACTTTAGCATTTCAAGCACATATCTACAAAACATTAATATGCCATTTATACTTACTATACTGACCTTTAATTTGGCAGGTCTATAAATGCAGCATTAACAAATGAGTAAAGTAGTTACTACTTTTTGGCAAAAAAAATCCAAAATTGTGGGTTGTTTTCATTTTGTCTGATGAATTTTTTCAATGTGGTTTTTGAGTTTATGAACACAATGGAAAACTTTGTCATTAACATCTGCAGATGAAATATATTTTTTAATTGTTTCCACTGCAAGTGAGGAAACTTTATCACTGTCACCGACACTTTTTGCATTTTCTTGTGCGTGAAAGTCGATAACTTCGTCAACAGAAACACTTTCCACAGTGACAACATCATCGTCAATGTCTAAGAAATCGTGAACCAGATGCTGAAGCGGCAACTTTTCCCATGATGAAGTAAGCAGTTTTTCACCGTTGTCACCAACACTCAAATCTGGTGCATCAGATCCATTTTAGTAATTGGCTTCAATGAATCCCGCTTTTCAGAAGCACATGGAGATGGTGACTGCCACAACTTCTGTCCCTGCCTTCAAAATATAATGCAAAGCATCTAAAATTGACACTTTAAAGGAGGCAGGCTGGGTCTTTCCCAACTTCCATCAAAGTTAATGCCTTCTGGACAATCACCTTCCTATAGAGTGTTTTGGAAGCATATATGATACCCAAATCCAAAGGCTGTAATTTGCTTGTGCAGTTTAGTGACAGAAACTCTAATTGCACATTACGTAGGCTTATATTTCTGGAATGCACAGGGCAACAATCCACTAACAGGAGAATTTTTCCGTTGTGAGTACCCATTCTCGCATCAAGACAATCATAATTGTTTCTCGAATAATTCTGACATCATCCATGCTTTTTTGTTGGCAATGTAGTTCATTGGTAGTGTTTTTTATGTTTTTAAATTTGCCAATCACGAACAGTTTAATTTTTTTGGAACCATTCACATTCGTGCTTAACATTACTGTCTGGCGAACTTTGCTGTGTTTACCTCCATGGCAGTTTTTGCCTTTAAAGGCAAGCATTTTATTTGGCAATAAGCTGTACAAGAGACCTGTTTCATCAATACTCAAGATATTCTTCAGTTTATACTGTTTCAAAAGTTCTTGTAACCTACCACTCTGCTATTCTGTAACAGATTTTATGTCCATACTGTTTTCTTCGCCACATACAGTTTTTTTCACTACACTGTACGGCTTCTTGAATCTATCTATCCACCTGTTTAATGCTGTGAAGTCCTCGATCCTAAGTACGTTGGCGACTTTCAGTGCCTTTTCGTGCAACATCACACCATTTATTGGAACATTCCATGCACGTGCTGCCTGAAATCAGTTCTTTGTAATTTCTTCCAGTTCTGCGTATTTCGAATAGCTGGCATATTTCATTTTTTTTTAATTTGGCCTATTGTTACTTACACTTTCAAAAATAGTCTCTCTGTTTTTCACAATAGTGTTCAATGTAGATACTGGTATTCCTAAACTCTGCACTAATGCAACACGTGTTCGACAGTGAACATAAACTCTTTCCAAAATTTTGACTTTTTCTTCCATAAAAAGGGTTTCCCTGTCTGTTGTGGCAGTACCAGTATTTTCTGTCCTAAACTGCGACAGAAAACAACAATGTGAAAGAAACAACTAATAGACTTTGATCACTTCACACGCGGGCTATAACAAGCTATGTGATACACACAAACAAAGTAACAAAAACAAACTCTTCGCACGGCAGTTGTCGAGAGTAGCTGTGTCGACCAAAATTGACTCACTTTAGTTGTGGGAACAGGCTTGTTGCGTTTCCAAACTTAGATAGCGAACAACACTGTACAACATGGCGAAGAGTTCTCGTGCTTCCAGCCGGGTGGCGGTGTCTTCAAACTGCGACGTATTGACAAGTGACATACTCATCGTCTTCTGGCGAAGTATACGAACCATAATGTAAACTACCACATATTAGCAAGTTACAAATACTCGAAAATGGATATCCTCTGTATGTGATCATTATCACAGGGTGAAGTAAATGCAGAAACAGTGCGGAAACAATAAAGTAAGGGTATTACTTATTGTTGCACACAGTACTGACAGATAAAGTTAGTATCAACTCAAAACAAATGAATGTTCCTCAGACATTGCGCGTTCTACTGTCTTCTATCAAAACAGTTACTCCAATCAGCCACCACGCCAAGTTGTGGTTGGCGGCAGCAGGATACAAATCACGTTTTTTTTTCCAACTTATGATTTGCTGAGTGGAGCACCCTGGTGTCAAGAAAGTTCAACATACACTCCTGGAAATGGAAAAAAGAACACATTGACACCGGTGTGTCAGACCCACCATACTTGCTCCGGACACTGCGAGAGGGCTGTAGAAGCAATGATCACACGCACGGCACAGCGGACACACCAGGAACCGCGGTGTTGGCCGTTGAATGGCGGTAGCTGCGCAGCATTTGTGCACCGCCGCCGTCAGTGTCAGCCAGTTTGCCGTGGCATACGGAGCTCCATCGCAGTCTTTAACACTGGTAGCATGCCGCGACAGCGTGGACGTGAACCGTATGTACAGTTGACGGACTTTGAGCGAGGGCGTATAATGGGCATGCGGGAGGCCGGGTGGACGTACCACCGAATTGCTCAACACGTGGGGTGTGAGGTCTCCACAGTACATCGATGTTGTCGCCAGTGGTCGGCGGAAGTTGCACGTGCCCGTCAACCTGGGACCGGACCACGACGACGCACGGATGCACGCCAAGGCCGTAGGATCCTACCCAGTGCCGTAGGGGACCGCACCGCCACTTCACAGCAAATTAGGGACACTGTTGCTCCTGGGGTATCGGCGAGGACCATTCACAACAGTCTCCATGAAATTGGGCTACGGTTCCGCACACCGTTAGGCCATCTTCCGCTCACGCCCCAACATCGTGCAGCCCGCCTCCAGTGGTGTCGCGACAGGCATGAATGGAGGGACGAATGGAGACGTGTCGTCTTCAGCGATGAGAGTCGCTTCTGCCTTGGTGCCAATGATGGTCGTATGCGTGTTTGGCGCCGTGCAGGTGAGTGCCACAATCAGGACTGTATACGACCGAGGCACACAGGGCCAACACCCGGTATCATGGTGTGGGGAGCGATCTCCTACACTGGCCGTACACCTCTGGTGATCGTCGAGGGACACTGAATAGTGCACGGTACATCCAAACCGTCATCGAACCCATCGTTCTACCATTCCTAGACCGGCAAGGGAACTTGCTGTTCCAACAGGACAATGCACGTCCGCATGTATCCCGTGCCACCCAACGTGCTCTGGAAGGTGTAAGTCAACCACCCTAGCCAGCAAGATCTCCGGATCTGTCCCCCATTGAGCATGTTTGGGACTGGATGAAGCGTCGTCTCACGCAGCCTGCATTGCTGCGAAAGGTGGATATACACTGTACTAGTGCCGACATTGTGCATGCTCTGTTGCCTGTGTCTATGTGCCTGTGGTTCTGTCAGTGTGATCATGTGATGTATCTGACCCCAGGAATGTGTCAATAAAGTTTCCCCTTCCTGGGACAATGAACTCACGGTGTTCTTATTTCAATTTCCAGGAGTGTATAACGTATGTAAACACTCTATAATGCTGTGCCTGCATCATTTTGTGTCAAACATGCCAGTTTTTTTCCTCCATGAACATTTTTTCACAAAACATAAATGATGGGAAAATTATGGATATGTTAACATAAAAACAGGTGCAAATTAATATTGTGAACATAGGAAATTTGAAGCGAGTGACAAAAAATGTCATAAACAGCGGGAAAACGTTAATTCCATGAAGGTAAAGGAGGGGTTATACTGTATGTGGACATTGCACTGAATTTCTCTATAGCATGTTCCAGAAACATTAACTACAACTTTAATTACACACTTTTAGTTGGTGATTTCCATAATAATATGTTGTCCTGACTTGCAAAGGTACGTAAATGTTAAGCTTTCCCAAATTTAATAGTTTACTCAGGTAATTTGCATTATGGTAAACAATGAATTTTAGTAATTGAATAATAATTACAAAACTGAATGAAAAAGGTTACTAAACTTTATACACTGATTCCAGAACTTGTTCTTTCTCTTCCAAATATCCCGAAATTCATGCCTTATCGTAAATGTACATTACTAGAAGGTATCAGATAGATTATATAATGGCAAGACAGAGATTTAGGAATCAGGTTTTAAATTGTAAGACATTTCAATGGGCAGATGTGGACTCCGACCACAATGTATTGGTTATGAACTGTAGATTAAAACTGAAAAACTGCAAAAAGGTGGGAATATAAGGAGATGGGACCTGGATAAACTGAAAGAACCAGAGGTTGTGCAGAGTTTCAGGGAGAGCATAAGAGAACAATTGACAGGAATGGGGAAAAGAAATACAGTAGAAGAAGAAGGGGTAGCTCTGAGGGATGAAGCAGTGAAGGATCAAGTAGGTAAAAAGGTGAGGGCGAGTAGAAATTCTTGGGTAACAGAAGAAATATTGAATTTAATTGATGAAAAAAGAAAATATAAAAATGCAGTAAATGAAGCAGGCAAAAAGGAATACAAGCGTCTCAAAAATGAGATTGACAGGAAGTGCAAAATAGCTAAGCAGGGATGGCTAGAGGACAAATGTAAGGATGTAGAATCTTATCTCACTAGGGGTAAGATAGATACTGCCTACAGGAAAATTAGAGAGACCTTTGGAGAAAAGAGAACCACTTGTATGAATATGAAGAGCTCAGATGGAAACCCAGTTCTAAGCAAAGAAGGGAAAGCAGAAAGGTGGAAGGACTATGTAGAGGGTCTATACAAGGGCAATGTACTGGAGGACAATATTATGGAAATGGAAGAGGATGTAGATGAAGATGAAATGGGAGATACGATACTGCATGAAGAGTTTGACAGAACACTGAAAGACCTGAGTCGAAACAAGGCCCCAGGAGTAGACAACATTCCATTGGAACTACTGACGGCCTTGGGAGAGCCAGTCCTAACAAAACTCTACCATCTGGTGAGCAAGATGTATGAAACAGGCGAAATACCCTCAGACTTCAAGGAGAATATAATAATTACAATCCCAAAGAAAGCAGGTGTTGACAGATGTGAAAATTACCGAACTATCACTAAAAAGTCACAGCTGCAAAATACTAATGCAAATCCTTTACAGACGAATGGAAAAACTAGTAGAAGCCGACCTCGGGGAAGATCAGTTTGGTTTCCGTAGAAATACTGGAACACGTGAGGCAATACTGACCTTACGACTTATCTAAGAAGAAAGATTAAGGAAAGGCAAACCTACGTTTCTAGCATTTGTAGCCTTAGAGAAAGATTTTGCCAAAAATTGACTGGAATACTCTTTCCAATTCTAAACGTGGCAGGGGTAAAATACAGGGAGCAAAAGGCTATTTACAATTTGTACAGAAACCAGATGGAGGGACATGAAAGGGAAGCAGTGGTTGGGAACAGAGTAAGACAAGGTTGTAGCCTCTCTCTGATGTTATTCAATCTGTATATTGAGCAAGCAGTAAAGGAAACAAAAGAAAAATTCGGAGAAGGTATTAAAATCTATGGAGAAGAAATAAAAACTTTGAGGTTCGCTGATGACATTGTAATTCTGTCAGAAACAGCAAAGGACTTGGAAGAACAGTTAAATGGAGTGTAAAGTATCTTGAAAGGAGGATATAAGATGAACATCAACAAAAGCAAAATGAGGATCATGGAATGTAGTCGAATTAAGTCGGGTGATGCTGAGGGAAAGATAAGGAAATGAGACACTTAAAGTACTAAAGGAGTTTTGCTATTTGGGGAGCAAAATAACTGATGATGGTCAAAGTAGAGAGGATGTAAAATGTAGACTGGCAATGGCAAGGAAAGCGTTTCTGAAGAAGAGAAATTTGTTAACATCGTGTATAGATTAAGTGTCAGAAAGTCATTTCTGAAAGTATTTGTATGGAGTGTAGCCATGTATGGAAGTGACACATGGACGATAAATAGTTTGGTCAAGAAGAGAATAGAAGCTTTCGAAATGTGGTGCTACAGAAGAATGCTGAAGATTAGATGGGTAGATCACATAACTAATGAGGAGGTATTGAATATAATTGGGGAGAATAGAAGTTTGTCGCACAACTTGACCAGAAGAAGGGATCGGTTGGTAGGACATGTTCTGAGGCATCAAGGGATCACCAAATTTAGCATTGGAGGGCAGCGTGGAGGGTAAAAATTGTAGAGGGAGACCAAGAGATGAATACCCTAAGCAGATTCAGAAGGATGTAGGTTGCAGTAGGTACTGGGAGATGAAGAAGCTTGCACAGGATAGAGTAGCATGGAGAGCTGCATCAAACCAGTCTCAGGACTGAAGACAACAACAACAACAACAACAACAACAACAACAACAACAACATTACTTTACCTGATTAAGAACATACATTAATTGGTCTGTAGCACAGTTTATCGTCAAAACTATTTCACTGTCACACTAAGTGGCCTAATTCACTAAGTGTCCTCATACACTACACACTTGTTTTAGTATGTCTTGCATACTACGAAACCTGCTGTATCGGATACTCCACATGACCCAATACAGCCTGTTTCGTTACACAGTCAAAATTCTAGTTCGTTTACGCTTTACACGAATAACGCTCGCACGCTGCACTATAGTGACTGGAAAAGAAATCTATAACTTTTTTCAACTGCGGTGAAATGCTTCCCCTAACATAAAAAGAGAATTACTGACGTTCGATCCTACTTCTATGCCAAATACCTTGTCAGTTCAATTTGTAGCATTGTCAAGCATGGGTTGCAGCCCACGAAAGGTCAAAATTAATAGTCCACAGATGTTGTAATATGGAACTGGGCAGGGAAAGACAAATAATGTCCAGAAACTCCTTAATCTGGCGATACATTCAGTTCACAGGCAGGAAAATGCGGCTGCTCTTCAACAGAACAGTCATTCATGAAAGACTGAATACTGACAACCCAGAAAACAAAGCCCATTTAAGAACAAAAAGGTGCTGAACTTTTTGCAGAAGCAAATAATCCACTCACAAAGTTCCCAATCAGCATTTTTTTCAACAGTAAACTTCAAGGAACTGAGGTTTTGTGCATTTTCACTAATGTAGCGTGATAGCCTTTTACACTAGTGCATCTAATCATTCAAAAAATACATACGAATTTTGCCACATATAGATGCGAATTTTGGCATAAATAGATGCAACATTTTCCGGTCCCTAACAATAACATTCACATCTGTCATGGTGCCTTTGATTACTACCTCAGGTCCCATGGAAGTACGGTGAATGCCACCAATATATAATAGCACATCCGTGATGCAGTGCATGTTTCATGTAACCCTCTGGCTGGATGTCAGCAGCTTACCCAAACACAGCCATCGACCTGGAAATGCGATTCGTCAAACCAAGTGACATGCTTCCTTTTATAACATCCCAGCTCCTCCACCAAATTATAACATTTCAGCTCCTCAACACCATATTAAAACGTTCCACTTCAATTTGTTTGCACTTATAGCGATCCCAGCTTCCTCAACCAAATTAAAACGTTGCATTAGGAGGTGTCTGCTTCGTGCAAAAGGTCTTGAGTTCATATTGACGACAACAAGTAATTCTTCATTACAGACATTTATTTACAAACAGAACTGACAGACTTCACAGACTCAACAACTGACTCTCAGAGTTAACCGCACTGCATATCCGAACTGGCAACTGACAACCCCTAGGTGTACTAATATCCTTCCAAACAATGAGAGTCTTTGACAATTATTTGTTCACAACACAATAGCAATTCACGACTTAAAACCAAATCAGACATTACAGAACCTTAGCACAGATTAAAGCAAGTAAAAGGATCAGCACATATAAATTCTTACAAGCATAATTTCCAAATAGACTTTATAACATTTTTCTACCAGCCTCCAGATAACCTTCACCAGACTTGCACCGACGTTTCCAGAAATATCTTGACATTTTGATTCTGGATATTTCTTGAGTGATTTAGAACACCTATTTATATGTAAAATGATTTAAATCGTGTTTCAAAACGTAAATAAATCTTTTTAGCAATATTTCTTGATACAAATCGTCTTTCGAAATTAGGTTATGAAACAGTTTTCACAAGTTTTCGTATTTTTGCGATCATAATATAGAATTTCTCCATAGAAAGTTCCAGAAGTGTGCATTAAACGTTCATTTACAGACTTTCTCTTTAGCTGGTGAGTTTTTAAAAGTATCTTGTCCATATTATACGAAGTAATTTAGCTCAAAACTGATAATTTATACAATTAATCAGAGCTACAGCAAACAGTGAGTCTTTCTTTTACAAAATGAAATATAATTACAAAATTGAATAAAAATAGGTTAGTAACACTAATATATATTTACATTAATTCTATTTTTGTTCGTTCTGTGCAAAATGTCCTAATATTGACACAGTACAATATTTAAACATCACCAAAGTTTCCCTTTACATTTTGCATATCTGTATTGACATCCCCTAAAAGTCTACAGTATCGAATACTTCAATATGTCCCAATATGTCCTGTAATGTTACACAACCCTTCCTTCAGCACTTCCACGTGAAACACGGAAGGGTTGATGTCCTTACATTACAAAACAGAAAAGTTTTACACATATCTTTGGTGTCTTCTTTCTTGAAGACTGGTGATCTTCTTTCTTGAAGGTCGGTGATCTTCTTCCTTAAAGGTTGGTATACCTCAATGCCACACACTGTATTTCAGTCTCATCTTCACAGTCCGTATGGTTTCCATATACACTGCAGGCTATCACAGGCTGCAATAGCACAGTCCGCTATGACTATACAGCATACAGTGGTCAAACCCAGTTAAACATTAGCAAAAGCATTTAATAGTCGGTGGACCGGTTTTTTAAGGACACAGAAATTTGAATTCTCTAAAGTCTAATTACTCAAGAAAATTTACTCTAAATAATTTCTTAAAGCTAAGAGAGGATAGACTAACAGATCGAGAAAATTGATTATAAAGGATCACAGAATAAGTGTAAGATGCAATGCCACAATACGAAAATGAAATATGACAATTGCATAGCTAGGGGACCTAGTGCTCGCCAAAGACTTAGCACGCAAAGAATGTATGCTCCCCTGAGGAATCAGATAAATACAACATAACAAAGTATACAAAAATATCCTGGTAAGATTATATATAAAAGTCTATAAACATCTATTATCTAAAATACTTTTTTACATTTTTTTATACAATTTCAGTTCGGTCACGTTTCGTAGGCCAAACAGTCTGCCAGAATTTGGGTAGACTAGACAGTAAGCATTCGGATGAGGATTGTACTGAATCTTAAAAGGTCCAATGTATATGTCAAAAAACTTTTTTAATTCACCACTGATGGCTTTAGACTTCTCTTGTGTTTTAACAAGGACGAAGTCTTCAATTTTAAATTGAGTAGGCTTCAATCTTTTGTCATGTCTACATTTCCTCTTATCACCTTGAGATTTCATGGTCTTTCTCACTATTTCCTCTCTCTCTTGAGTACTTAATGGTTTGCAGACTGGAAAATCAATGAAATCACTAATTGGATGTGGTGGTTTGCTATTATACTGTATTTCATAAGGCGAAAACCCTGTTGAAGAATGCTGTAGTCTGTTCACAACATCTTCGAATTTCTCAACATAGTCAATCCAACTAGCATGATCAGTATTGCAGTAGGTTCTAAAGAATCGCCCAATTTCCCTCATGTATCTCTCTGAAGGGTTTCCTGACAGATGATAAGCTGAAATAAGAAGGTGACTTATATTTTCATCTTCAACAAAAGCTTTCCATACTCCAGAAGTAAATTGAGTCCCATTATCTGATAAGATTTTCTGAGGTTTTCCAACCCTGCCAAAATAGTCTCCTCTGATTTTTGAAATAATGCTCTTACTGTTTGCCTTGCGAAGAGGGTATAACTTAATGAATTTTGAAAAAACATCAACCATAACAAAAATGTAGCAATAGCCTCCTCTGGTCTTCGGTAATGGTCCATATAAGTCGACAGCGACTAACTCGTGTTGTTCTTTTGGTAAGATGTTTTGCATCAATCCTCGACAAGTTTGGTTGGATACTTTTACTCTTTGGCACCTGTCACAACCCGTCAAAATTTTTCTAACCCTCCTGGCTATGTTGTTAAAGTACACATTTTCTTGGATTTTCTGGATACACTTTTGAATCCCACAATGACCAAAACTTTCATGAATGTACTTGATGAGTACATTGATGTACTGTTCAGGCCAACATAATTTCCATACATCGCTATCTACACTGTTTCTCTTGAATAGAATCCCCTTGTAGATTTTGTAATAATTTCCCACTTTTTCATGTCCCTTTTTCCCTAAATAACTTTTGACCAGTTTACAGTTCTCATCGTGGTTCTGATTCCGTCGGATGTCATTACAAATGTCTCTGATTTCTTGTTCATTGTCCACCCCTCTTAAATACATTATTTTGAATTCTTTTTCACATTCCCCACTGTCATCTTCAAAGTCACCCCCCACAGGTAGTCTAGATAAAGCATGAGCAACTACATTATCGGGTCCTCTAAGATATTTTATTGAGTAATTAAATTGTTGTAACAAGAGTGCCCACCTGGTAATCCTTCCATGATGCAACCTACATTCTTGAATATAAATTAATGCCTTATGGTCTGTGTAGACAACTACCTGGTTTCCCAATAAATAATTTCTGAATTTAGAAAATGCCCAGTAAATGGCCAAAAGCTCTTTCTCGGTAACAGTGTATTGCCTCTCATGTTTTTTCAAGGTTCGACTAGCAAAAGCAATAGACCTGTGTTCTATTTTCCCATTTATATTTACTTCTTGGAAAAGGTGAGCACCTAGGCCATAATCACTACTATCTGCCATAATGCAAAAAGGTAAACTTAAATCAGGACGGTACAAAATTTGACTGTTACATAACTGTGTTTTTATTTCTTCAAAAGCAGTTTCACATTCCTGATCCCAAACCCACATTGCGTTTTTCTTCAGCAATCTGTTAAGACTTGGAGCATTTAGAGCTTGGGTACTAATGAACTTTCTGTAGTAACCGCACATCCAGAAAAATGACTTTAGTTGTTTCTTGGTTTTTGGAATTGGTAATTTTGCAATTGCCTCGAGTTTTTCAGGATCTGGCAAAATACCTTCCTCAGAAATACTGTGCCCCAGAAACTTCAATTTTTTCATACCAAACTTACAGTTGTTTCTAGTATTTTCGCTGATGACATTCCAAAATTTCCTGTCAAATTTAATTTTTTCATTACCTCTATCTACAGATTGATCATAAGCATACTGTCTATACTGGTTAGGTCTCTGATTATGGTGCTGTCTGTTCCGGGTGAAATTAGCCTGATTTTGAAAATTCCTTGCCCCAAACTGACAGACTCCCAGTGGAGCATTTAGTCGTTTAAAGGCCTATGTCTGTCATTTCTGTGCCTCGGGTTACCTTCTCTCATGTCATTACCCCAGGACCTGTTTCGATTTTCCCATTCTCTGTTTGAATTAAAGTGCTGATCATTCCTACCAAAATTTCTTCTGTCATTGCTGTTATAATTATCCCTGTTGTTGTTAAAGTTTCTTCGTTCACTATTACTGTTATTATTTCCACGATTCGGTTCCCACCCTCTGTGTGATGAACCTACAAAGTCGTTAAATCTGTTGTTTTGTTCAAAGGCTCTATCAAGTTTGTCCACATATTTCAAGAATTGTTCTATGGACTCATCTGGACCATATACTAAACCCCATTGTACTCTTTTCGGAAGTCTCCGTTTTAGTGCATCAATTTGAGTTAGCTCATCAAATGGCTTATCCAGATGCACTAATTTTTGCAACTGTTTCTCACAATAGGCTTTCATTGACCCGTCAGATTCTCTGTAACTAGGACCATTCAAGAATTCACTTTTGATTCGAGCTTGCTCAGTTTCAGACCAAAATTTGGTTAGAAAACATTTTTCGAAATCTTCAAAGGACATTTCCGCGGAACAATTCTGATTGGCCCACGAAAGCGCCTCACCATCAAGTAATTTCTTTACAAATTTTATCTTAACACTATCTGTCATTTGTGGACGTGAACTGCTCCTTGCAGAATTGCATGAAGTCTTTTGGGTGTATATTCTTGTCACCGGGATAAGTTTTAATGGGAAAATTTCCCCATACCCCATTACAACTATTACTAAAACCTTTTTGCAACATAGTTTCTTGTATTTCTACAAATTTTCTGTCTACAGTTTTTTCGACATTACCTACTCTACTACAAATTTCTGTGACCTTTTTGTCAGAATCAGATTTGAAAGATTCAATTTCGCTTTCAAAAAATCGTTTTGTCTGGTCAAATTCATTTCTCAATTGAGAATTTTCCTCATTTACAAAATCAACAACTTTTTTAAGTTTTGACTGGTTATTTGAAATTTCGTTACTTAAATCAGTTTCAAGGACAGAAGTTTTGCTCTCAACCGTGTCCACACGACAACTAAGTTCTTTTTGGTTTGACTCAAAAGTAATTCGCCATTCTTCGAGAACCTGATTAGTGTGAGCAATCTGTTCTGTATTTGAATTTATTTCTGATTTTAAATCACACACAGCCTTCGAAATCGACCTGTCCATCTGTTGTGTCTGTTCAATTTGTTGACGTAATTCGGCACGAGAATCGTCCATCTTCGAGTTTGTGTTATCCAACTTCGAGTTTAACTCTGAAAACATTTGTTTTAACATTTCCAACATTCCTACACTGTCAGAAGCACTTTCCCTAATAGGTGTACTCGCTACACCGCTGTCAATACTGAAATCTGCGTCTTTTTCCATTATTTTAGGAAGCAGGTACTTATCTTAGTGTCTGTCGGCGGTCGTTGGTGTCCGTGTTTTGCGAAATTTCTTCAATTCCAGGATGGTTTCGCTCGGTTGATTCACTCCTCTTCTTGTGACCCCAGAATCGACGTATTTACTTCTGAAGAATGACTGGTCCATCGTATATCCTCTTCTTGTGGTCCCAAAACAGACTTATTTTCTTCTTGTGATCCCAGAAGAGACGTATTTTATTTTGAAGAATCACTGGGTGGTCGTCATATTCCAGCTCCTCCACCAAATTATAACATTTCAGCTCCTCAACACCATATTAAAACGTTCCACTTCAATTTGTTTGCACTTATAGCGATCCCAGCTTCCTCAACCAAATTAAAACGTTGCATTAGGAGGTGTCTGCTTCGTGCAAAAGGTCTTGAGTTCATATTGACGACAACAAGTAATTCTTCATTACAGACATTTATTTACAAACAGAACTGACAGACTTCACAGACTCAACAACTGACTCTCAGAGCTAACCGCACTGCATATCCGAACTGGCAACTGACAACCCCTAGGTGTACTAATATCCTTCCAAACAATGAGAGTCTTTGACAATTATTTGTTCACAACACAATAGCAATTCATGACTTAAAACCAAATCAGAAATTACAGAACTTTAGCACAGATTAAAGCAAGTAAAAGGATCAGCACATATAGATTCTTACAAGCATAATTTCCAAATAGACTTTATAACATTTTTCTACCAGCCTCCGGATAACCTTCACCAGACTTGCACCGACGTTTCCAGAAATATCTTGACATTTTGATTCTGGATATTTCTTGAGTGATTTAGAACAACTATTTATATGTAAAATGATTTAAATCGTGTTTCAAAACATAAATAAATCTTTTTAGCAATATTTCTTGATACAAATCGTCTTTCGAAATTAGGTTATGAAACAGTTTTCACAAGTTTTCGTATTTTTGCGATCATAATATAGAATTTCTCCATAGAAAGTTCCAGAAGTGTGCATTAAACGTTCATTTACAGACTTTCTCTTTAGCTGGTGAGTTTCTAAAAGTATCTTGTCCATATTATACGAAGTAATTTAGCTCAAAACTGATAATTTATACAATTAATCAGAGCTACAGCAAACAGTGAGTCTTTCTTTTACAAAATGAAATATAATTACAAAATTGAATGAAAATAGGTTACTAACACTAATATATATTTACATTAATTCTATTTTTGTTCGTTCTGTGCAAAATGTCCTAATATTGACACAGTACAATATTTAAACATCACCAAAGTTTCCCTTTACATTTTGCATATCTGTATCGACATCCCCTAAAAGTCTACAGTATCGAATACTTCAATATGTCCTGTAATGTTACACTTTGATCCAAGATTGATAATATTTTGTGCACTGCAATTGTAACTGACAATGTTATTGGATCAACATGGGAATGTGTAGGGGTCATTTTGGATGTGCTCCATAACACTTGTGCCTGTACCAGCATTTTATTGTGTCACTGCATTTGCCACATATCACTACCTACCATGCTTTACAAAGCTGCCAACTCTCCAACCTCTAAGTTCTGTGATGAAGCATGAACATCCAACATGTTCTCACCTACTTAGTGTTTTCACCACCCTTGAACCACTTTCCATACATGCACACAAGCTCCCTACTAAAAGCTGTGCAAAGATTGGCTGTCAACATGTGCATAGTGAAAAATTTTTCTTTAGAATACCACTGCTCAATAACAACTAAACATCTTGTTTATTAATACATGCTGTGGTGTCCAGAACATGGATTTTATTTTGTAGCTTTTAACATTTTGGAGGATTATCTTTAAAACTTAACTTTCATGAGGCTGTCACACAGGCTTTACATGTTTCCCTGCTCTATAGTGGTATGTTCATGACAGTTAAAGCTGGTTATATCACCGTCCATGATATTCCTTGGGTTACAGTTGCCTGGTGGGAGATTAGAATTTCCTGGTATAGATAAGGAGCTGATTCCACTCTGCTGCCATTTCCCTAGTCTACTGTGGTGAAAACCATGTGCAATGTGGAATCTTTTCCCAATTTTGCTTATGTCCACAAATCTTGCATTTTTAAACTACCTACATGTATTTCATCTTTCTGTAATCCCAAGTTCTACTTCTTTGTATCCACAGGACCATTCTGACATGTATACAAAGGACCATTCTCACATCTTCTCAGCTCATTCAGTCTTCTTTTAAGTCAGATCATGTTTTCCTCATTCTTCGCAACATTGTTTGATCCTTGTTGGATAACTTTTAACTACTTAATTAGGCAATTTAACAGACTTACTGATGTAGCTGCACTGAATTTCACACCTAGCATTACTACACAAGTTGTCAGGCACAGACTTGGGTTTTTCCTGGGATTGAGTGACACAGTTTGTAACAGAAGGCTTAGCTGGTTGGTCGTAATGAGAGGGAGACTTTGACCTGGCTAAGGTGTTACATTCTCTGGTGTAAAAGGTAAAAGGATGGGAGGTAACTTAAGTAAATCTCCAAAACTGTTGAAAAATGTGAGATTTAGTCAGAAATAAAGCAACTAAATCCTAACTGCTCCAGCTGAGATGCTCCCCCACTGTGGCCTAGTCCGATACAGAGACGGTGACTGACAAAGAACGTTCCAGCTGTTCTAACAAATGCAACCCACACAACTAAACTCAAGAGTCCCATGGCTACTGCAGCTCCTGTCCTCTCACACATCCACCCACAGAGCGCCCTGTTCCTGAGTTTTGTTACATTTTCTCCTTTGACCCTGCCTACACCTGCTGTGATGTAGTGTTAAGGTCACCCCCCACCTTATTGGCTGTATTTCTGCACAATTGTTCCGCAGTTCTTCACAGGCTGAGTGGAAGAGTAGAGATGCTTTTCTCAATACCGTCACACACTGCAGCCTAAGCTCTTCATTGGCTTTAGATGATGCAGTGCTATCTCCACCAGAAGGTGCTCTCTCTCTCTCTCTCTCTCTCTCTCTCTCTCTCTCTCTCTCTCTCTCTCTAACCTATTATTGCGGTCTGTATCAATGGCTCCATCGTCAGAAAACATGAGGCCCCCTCTTGTGCGTTGATACCTTATAGCTCTTTGCTCATTATCACGCACCCATCTACCTGTCACAAGACAGGCTGGCTTCTGGCACTGTTGCCTTTACACCTTCACTGCTGCCCGCATTATTAATATTTTCCCCAGTTTGCTCCTAAAATCTCACTGGCATACTTGGCTTGGCTCATGGCTGTAACACCTTCCCTGCTAAGGAAATTGGCATTACTCTTCAGAGTAGCATCAATTCTGATTCTTTTGCCTACATCTGACACAGTTACATTACAGATTTTTTTGTTTGTTTTGCTTTCTTTACATATGTTGATTGAACTGCACTTTATCCAGTGTCTTAGTACACTGGCAGTAATACTTTTACATCAACTCATGAAAACACTGATACTGAAACAATGACATTTGACATTAACACATTGATCCTAATATGTTGACATTAAAACATTGACATTTCATTTCATGAGCTACATTTATTTATTTTACAAGTACATTTGTTTCATTGACTTTTACTGTTACTTACATTTTTTCTTTGAAAAACATACATTTTACTCACATATTTTACAATTTCTTTTCATATTAATGTCTGTTTCTAAAAGATTGACTTGCCTTAATCCTTTGCACACTTTTCGTAAATATCTATTTCTTCAGTCTCTCTACTGAGCAATCTCTGGACCAAACTGGTTTAAGCAAACTGATTCACAATAGTTTTTTGTTACATATCTTTCCACAACAATCAGAAATATTTCCACATAATCTTAAAACATTCTTTACAACATTTACACTGTCTACAACCACATATTACTATAAATAGTATGATTAATGCCTCACTTAACGTTTGTAGTGATTGAGTTACTACATGTTCTAACAGAAAAACTAAGTTTAACTCTGAAATGGTTTTCTTTTCCTCATTTACAATACAACAATCAAATTCTAAATTTATTTATAGTATTATATCTTTATTGGTTATGCTACTGTTGATCACTATCTGTTTCTCCAAATTTTCTTGTTCTGTACCTTTACATTACTATTAAATCTTATTTTACCTACAACCTTCATTAGTAGATATTTAGGAGTGTCTTTCTCACATAAAACTGTTAATCCTGCTTTTGGTTCTATGTATAACCATTCAATACTGGTTAAATTTGTCCAAATGCTTTGGTTCAGTGCAACTACTCTACGCATTCTTCTGGAATTTCTTTCACCAGTTGCAACAGTTTTGCTTTGTATTCTTCATGATCAACAGTTGATAATAATGCAAAGAACTTTCTGCACAGCTGCCACTTCTTACTTAATTCTTTGCAGTTCAACTACTCCACTGAAAGTTTTGCATATTGCTTTTTGAACTCATCTGTCAGCAAGAATTTTTTTCTGGCTGTGTGTAAACATACGATTGTTCAAAAAATTTTGTCCACAAAATTTTTCTACGGTTGTCTTTTACGTATTGTGCGTGGTATCCTCTGAAATATCCTCCTCCACAAATGATATGCCATTTCCACTTCCAGAAGCAGTCTTGGTACACCTCTTGCTGGAGAAGAACCACCTGCGAATTTTCATTTCTCATCTATCGTTGCATATCTTCATTTTTCCAAAGGGGTTTCCAAGTATGGAAATGAAAAGAGTCTGCACGGGCCAGGTCTGGAGAGTACGAAGGATGAGGCAACACAGTGATTTATTTTTTTGTGCAACAGTTATCCACCAACAGGAATGAAGGTGCAGGTCTGATATCTTGGTGCAAAAGCCATGAATTGTCTCGGCACATTTCACGTCATTTTCTTTTCACATTATCTCACAGGTGTCGCAACATGTCCCGATAGTACCATCGATTAACAGTTTGTCCCTGTGGCACAAATTCATGATGAAATAATCCTTTAAACTGTCAGCATGGCTCTGACATTTGGCCTGACCAGACAAGCTTGTTTTAGTCTTGGAGAACCTTTCCCATTCCATTATAAAGACGTAACCTTGATATCAACATCATAATGGTAGATTCAATCTCATCATCAGTTATGATTCTCTTAAGGAACATCTCATTCTCATCCACGCGATCCAAAAGCTCTTCACAGATTATGAGGCAAAGGTCTTTCTGGTCTTGACTCATGAGTCCTGGGACAAACTTGGCAGCAACAAAATACATTTTGAGATGCTGTGTCAGGATTTTATGAAGTGATCCAACTGAAATATTACATTTTTCTGCTGATCCAACTGAAATGTTACATTTTCCTGCAATCTCTTGATCAGTCAGTCTTCACACTGCACACACAATTTTGTTGCATTCCTCATGTAAACTTCGTTGGTAGACATTGAAAGGAATCCTGAATGAGGACCATCTTTCACTTGAGTCCAGCCATTTTTTAACCACGTGAACCATTCATAACACCGAGTACAGCTTAAGCACTCATCATCGTAGGCTTCCTGCATTATTTGGTGTGTATCTGTAAAGGTTTTCTTGGGTTGCATGCAAAATTTAATGGAGATGCTTTGCTCCTCTAACTCTGCCCTCTCGAAATTTGCAAACTGTGTGATACAACATTCTACTCAATACAGTACTGAACAATAACTAACGAACATACAACAATGAAACTTCCAGCATTTACACATTAAACACAGGTGTGTGCAATGATGCCAACTGCATTTCACTCCAACACACCACTGGTGCAAAATTACAAATGTTCCAGAATTTTTTAACAAACCTCATACTCTCCTTTCATATCTCATACTCTCCTTTCCTATCAGCAATCTGTCTCTGTAGTGTAAGTGCTTTGTACAAATAAAAATAAATTCTCTAATCTTTCCATACCTATCTTTAAGACGTATTCATTTGATTCTAAAATATAAACAGTCTGGATGTAAAATGTCTCCATACTCAGTACACCCGTCCAATAATGCACTCCTTTCCTCGGCATTTAAATGCTCTACTGTTTGTTGCTTCTGTAATTTCATCATTTCCCTTTCACTCTCTCCTGGCACCTTGCCTTCCACTCTCAACAACATTATTTTTTCTTCTTGGGGATCTATTTCCTCGTCAGATTCTTGACTCACCTCAGACTCATAACCTCTCAGTTCCTCTTCTACTATCAGGGGTAAAGCTCACCCTTATCGTCTTACAGCTTTCCCTGCTTAGTCTAACTTAACCTTATGCTCTGTTACGAAGTCTCTACATATCAATCCATCATATGGAATGTCTAGTCCTGAGCCATGCATGAAGCTACTGCCCGACTTTTCCGACAGCACCTTCCACACTTCAATGTATCTGCACTATACCTCTTCTGAACTTAACTGCTTAACTCGTTACACCTTTCAGCCTAAACATTTCTGCTTCATTTACTCTAACTCTATGCTTAACTGGAATACTCATTCTCTTTAACAAACATGAGTGTGTTCCTAGGTCTATCAATAACTTTAAGTGCTTTCTTAACACTATACACTATAATAGCAGAAAATCATTATCTGTGGCACAGCCTATGAGGGTAACTGTGGGCTTGCTTACTACGACAATGCCCGACTGTGCAGTTTTGTCATCTGTTAGTTTCCCTGTGCTTTTTCCGGTTTTGTTGGCATCAGAGCTCTGCTGCACTTCCTCTGCTTTCGTGTCACCTTGCTTGTCACATCCGTAACAAAGTTAGTGAACTCTCACTGTCATCACCCTTACTCCCCCCCACCATCTTACTCTTCCTACATTTTCTTGCAATATGCCCTCTCAAATCGCATGTAACACATCTTAAATCCTTAATTTCTTTTGGCCCCTTTACCGTTTCTATTCCATGGTTAAACTTTACCCTCGAGACCAGTCCCCATTCTTTCATTGATAATATTGTATTTTCCTCTTGTAGTGCTAACTTCACTGCAGCTGTCAAACCATTTTCATCTCCTTGGCTTCACACTATTGTCTGAATTGTAGCATTACTTAGACCTTGAATAAAACAAGCTCATCTTAATGAGTCTACCAACACTACAGCACCTGTCATGTTCTCCCGACTTGTAACTCGAATTACGGCTTCCCAGAAATCTCTTTGCATCTCGCCAATTCTGCTTGCCCACAACAGGATCACTCACCTTTTCCTTGCCTTTGCTTAGAATATTTTGCATGCATAGTAATCTATTTAAGCTTTAACAAATTTCAATGATGCTTTGTGTTCCTCTGGCTTAACTAATTAAAATGCTGTTTCTTCAGTCTCAATAAACTCTCTAATGCCTTGTTTGTTACCCTTGAACACCCTGCTCCCAAGCTTTGTTACATTTTCCCCTTCAACTCCCCCCCCCCCCCCCCTCCCCTTCACCAACTTATTGGCTGTATTTTTGCATTATTGTCCAGCAGTTCTTCACAGGCTGACAGGCTGAATGCAGGAGTAGACTGCTCCTCTCAATATGGTCACACATTGTGACCAAAGCCTTTCATTGACTTTAGACGATGCAGTGCTGGCCCCACAAGAAGGCTATCTCTGTTTCTCCCTTTTGTCCCACACTCTCTCTTTAACCAGATGTGCTGTCTTCCTGTTATTTTTAATTGTGGTCCATGTCAACGGCTCCATCATCAGAATACACAAGGCCCCCTTTTGTGTGTTGATATCTTATATCTCTCTGGCTCGTTATCACACGCAGCTGCCCATCTACCTTGCTTCCAGTGCTGTGTTTGTTCTTGGCATGTTACTGTCAGTCTTGGATTGCCTCATAGTTGTAATGAAATTAAATTCTGACTGCTTTTAGTTTGAAATTCAGTGACTGTGCTTCACCCTTGGCTGTCCGCATAAAGTTCAATTTTACTTGTACTGGCTGTTTGGAAATAACAAATTTTCGGCCTAGCAATGGTAACAGAGAAATACATGTAAATTTTATTAGTGGATTATTTATTATCCTAAGCAATACCTCCCATTACATAATCATATACTATGGTTTCTTGAATTCACAAATATTTTAAAATAATATTGAAGTTAGAACCTGCAAAGCAGTTATGTACACAAAAGTGTTATGTACACAGATTCTCCTCATAAATAAATACTGTTGCATACTCTTTAAGCACACTACACCAAGCACTACTTCCAGTGTGATTGTTATGAGGAAAGACTTTTTATATTACAGTGACAGTAGCCATGCTGTCACAATTGTTGCTGCAGTTAACATAGCATACCCTGTGTAATACACTTCCTTTATTGTCAGTGCCTTTCCTAAATCCCAAACCTAAAAAGAAAAAAGAAAATTTAGATGATTTAATCATATATAAAGGGAAAAGTTGATTATACAGGGTGAGTCAGGAGGAAAGGTATATGCTTTGAGAGGGTGATAGTATTAATGATTCTAAACAAAAAACTTCATATGGACGTATGCCCTATTCCGAATGTTTTCTGAGATAGGACACATTTAATATCACTTTTGTACATTTTTCTTGAATAACTCGAAAACCGCACCCTCCAGCGAAAACGTCTCACAGTAAAAAATTAAACTATAGTAAATTTCCTACAAAAAAGGCACTATTCATTTTTATTACTAATGGGTTGTGCAAAGAGATTCAGAAGGATGTAGATTGCAGTACGTACTGGGAGATGAAGCAGCTTGCACATGATAAAGTAGCATGGAGAGCTGCATCAAACCAGTCTCAGGACTGAAGACCACAACAACAACAACAACAACGGTTTGTGCGAAGAGAGCACAATAATGTTGAAAAACTCGCTCGACTCACATGGCCTGTAGTTTACATAGTTTTTGTGGGCCAATTTGAGGTAGCAAGTTGAGACAAACAGTTTGACAGGGGACATTTGTGGTCTATCAAGTTGGGAAACTACCTCAAATTGGCCTACAAAAACTACATAAGCTACAGCGCATGCGTGTGGAGCAAGTTTTTCAACATTCTCACACTCTCTTTGTATAAACCATTAGCTCTAGAGAAAAAAAAAATGAATAGGATCTTTTTTGTAGGAAATTTAATATAGTTTAATTTTGTACTGCATCACATTGTCTCTGGAGCATGCAGTTTTCGAGTTATTCAAGAAAAATGTACAAAAGTGATATTAACTGTGTTCTATCTGGAAAACCATTCGGAATATGGTATACATCCATACGAAGTATTTTGTTCAGAATCACTAATACTATCACCCCACAAAGCATGTACCTTTCCTCCTGACTCACTCTGTATCTTGTGTAACAGAACATAGGTTGTAGTTCCACAACACATGGGATTTTTTTTTTTTTTTATTTTTTTTTTACTCCACTACATGTATCCCACAAGTTAACAATTGTCTTATTCATAGTTTTTAACCGCATAAAGTACAAAAACTTGCACTACAAACAGTGTGCTAAGCTTCTGCAAAATTAATGAAGAGAATCTTACTGGGTGTTCTAGCAGGAACAATTTGCAAGGTCAACACATGCACATACTGTATAAAATTTCATTTTGAGTACAACAATCAGATGAAACAGAATCAATAAATTGTACACACTGAACAATGTTCCCTATATCTGGTATAAGGACTTGTTTTCACAATAACCTCACCATACAGTTCTCTCGATTTAATTTTATACTTGTGTACTCATATGATTTCAGAGAGAGGATGTGTCATCTAGTTTTCTTTCTGTTATTATTTGATTCTTATTCCTCAGATGCTTATTTTCTCTCGAACAACTATTATACTGCTTTAGTTGCACCTTTTGTTGCATAACTGGCTCATTTCTCCAAAATAAATTGTGTTGTTCATGAATAGATGCAGATTTATGTATGCTACCAATAATGTCAAAACCAGTAGTAAAGTTTTATCACTTTATGATATAAATACATATAGTTACTTACCAAGTGACGGACACCATTAGATATATGATATGCCAGAGGAAACGCCATCATTGCTTTCATGGCTGTGATTACTGCTGGATTCAAATGCAGTTCTTGCATCCAAGTGATGAAATCAGTGAACCGGTAAGGTGATACAAGAGTACCTAAAAATATTTATAACCATTTCATCTATATCCAACAACAAATAATGTATTTAAACAGAAAAGAACAGTGGGCAGATACATTTCAAACCAAGGAAACAAATGAAAAGTACAATACTTTTCAAAGTATTTATTTACAATATTATTTCTTCTGTATAGCAGTTCCAAAAACAAATAGAAAATGCAAAATTTTTCAAAATAAGCAGAGGTTCAAAAAGGAAATATGAGAACAAAGTGACACATTAAGGTAACAAACAATCTAAAAGCACTGAAAACCTTCTAAGTACAACATAAGTAGCACAGACAGTTGAAAAGACAAGCAAAAGCCCAATAACAAATGAGATATCAAAATCTATAGGTCTATTAATGAAAACGTAAATATTCATCTGTTTAAAATCTTATATCTCTGCAAGTTCATCATCAATTGTTTTGACGTTTTAAAACATCAATGTATGGACGCTGTGACTTACCAAACAAAAGCGCTGGCAGGTCGATAGACAAACAAACACAAACATACATACAAAATTCAAGCTTTCGCAACCAACGGTTGCTTCTTCAGGAAAGAGGGAAGGAGAGGGAAAGATGAAAGGATGTGGGTTTTAAGGGAGAGGGTAAGCAGTCATTCCAATCCTGTGAGCGAAAAGGCTTACCTTAAGGGGAAAAAATGACAGGTATACACTTGCGCACACACACACACACATATCCATCCGCACATTCACAGACATAAGCAGACATTTGTAAAGGCAAAGAGTTTGGGCTGAGATGTCAGTCGAGGTGGAAGTACACAGGCAAAGATGTTGTTGTAGACAGGTGAGGTATGAGCGGCGGCAACTTGAAATTAGCTAAGGTTGAGGCCTGGCGGATAACGAGAAGAGAGGATATACTGAAGGGCGAGTTCCCATCTCCGGAGTTCGGATAGGTTGGTGTTGGTGGGAAGTATCCAGATAACTCGGACGGTGTAACACTGTGCCAAGATGTGCTGGCTCTGCACCAAGGCATGTTTAGCCACAGGGTGATCCTCATTACCAACAAACACTGTCTGCCTGTGTCCATTCATGCGAATGGACAGTTTGTTGCTGGTCATTCCCACAAAGAAAGCTTCACAGTGTAGGCAGGTCAGTTGGTAAATCACGTGGGTGCTTTCACATGTGGCTCTGTCCTTGATCGTGTACACCTCCCGGGTTACAGGACTGGAGTAGGTGGTGGTGGGAGGGTGCATGGGACAGGTTTTAAACCGGGGGCGGTTACAAGGGTAGGAGCCAGAGGGTAGGGAAGGTGGTTTGGGGATTTCATAGGGATGAACTAAGAGGTTATGAAGGTTAGGTGGATGGCGGA
Source organism: Schistocerca gregaria (assembly GCF_023897955.1). NCBI lineage: Eukaryota > Metazoa > Arthropoda > Insecta > Orthoptera > Acrididae > Schistocerca > Schistocerca gregaria. Next base: position 791,561,949 of record NC_064921.1, read on the forward strand.
AAGACACTCTTGGTGGAGTGGGGAGGATTTCATGAAGGATGGATCTCATTTCGGGGCAGGATTTGAGAAAGTCGTATACCTGCTGGAGAGCCACATTCAGAGTCTGATCCAGTCCCAGAAAGTAACATGTCACAAGTGGGGCACTTTTGTGGTTCTTCTGTGGGAGGTTCTGGGTTTGAGGGGATGAGGAAGTGACTCTGGTTATTTGCTTCTGTACAAGGTCGGGAGGGTAGTTGCGGGATGCGAAAGCTGTTTTCAGGTTGCTGGTGTAATGGTTCAGGGATTCCGGACTGGAGCAGATTCGTTTGTCACGAAGACCTAGGCTGTAGGGAAGGCACCGTTTCATGTGGAATGGGTGGCAGCTGTCATAATGGATGTACTGTTGCTTGTTGGTGGGTTTGATGTGGACGGACATGTGAAGCTGGCCATTGGACATATGGAGGTCAACGTCAAGGAAAGTGGCATGGGATTTGGAGTAGGACCAGGTGAATCTGATTGAACCAAAGGAGTTGAGGTTGGAGAGGAAATTCTGGAGTTGTTCTTCACTGTGAGTCCAGATCATGAAGATGTCATCAATAAATCTGTACCAAACTTTGGGTTGGCAGGCCTGGTTAACCAAGAAGGCTTCCTCTAAGCGACCCATGAATAGGTTGGCGTACGAGGGAACCATCCTGGTACCCATGGCTGTTCCCTTTAATTGTTGGTATGTCTGGCCTTCAAAAGTGAAGAAGTTGTGGGTCAGGATGAAGCTGGCTAAGGTAATGAGGAAAGAGGTTTTAGGTAGGGTGGCAGGTGATCGGCGTGAAAGGAATTGCTCCATTGCAGCGAGGCCTTGGTCGTGCGGAATATTTGTGTATAAGGAAGTGGCATCAATGGTTGCAAGGATGGTTTCCGGTAGTAATACATTGGGTAAGGAATCCAGGCGTTCGAGAAAGTGTTTGGTGTCTTTGATGAAGGATGGGAGACTGCATGTAATGGGTTGAAGGTGTTGATCTACGTAGGCAGAGATACGTTCTGTGGGGGCTTGGTAGCCAGCTACAATGGGGCGGCCGGGATGATTGGGTTTGTGAATTTTAGGAAGAAGGTAGAAGGTAGGGTTGCAGGGTGTCAGTGGGGTCAGGAGGTTAATGGAGTCAGGTGAAAGGTTTTGTAGGGGGCCTAAGGTTCTGAGAATTCCTTGAAGCTCCGCCTGTACAGTAGGAATGGGATTACCTCGGCAAACTTTGTATGTGGTGTTGTCTGAAAGCTGACGCAGTCCCTCAGCCACATACTCCCGACGATCAAGTACCAAGGTCGTGGAACCCTTGTCTGCTGGAAGAATGACGATGGATCGGTCAGTCTTTAGATCACGGATAGCTTGGGCTTCAGCAGTGGTGATGTTGGGAGTAGGATTAAGGTTTCTTAAGAAGGATTGAGAGGCAAGGCTGGAAGTCAGAAATTCCTGGAAGGTTTGGAGAGGGTGATTTTGAGGAAGAGGAGGTGGGTCCCACTGTGACAGAGGACGGAACTGTTCCAGGCAGGGTTCAATTTGGATAGTGTCTTGGGGAGTTGGATCATTAGGAGTAGGATTAGGATCATTTTTCTTCGTGGCAAAGTGATATTTCCAGCAGTGAGTATGAGTGTAGGACAGTAAATCTTTGACGAGGGCTGTTTGGTTGACTCTGGGAGTGGGGCTGTATATATAGTATATATAGTTTTTACATTCAACAGATGAACGTAACTGTAACACACACAACACTAAACATTGCTCGTGTCGGACAGCATGCTTCTGGACAGATGCTGTCAATTTGCATGTTTCCGACTGCATAGTTAAACTGAGTTTTCATAGACTTAGATTTATTTTCATTTTGATTTAATTATATCATAAGACACTGAACTGGAATTGAGCTGTCATTTCTCAATATTTAAACCAATCATAAGAATCCTGACTGGCTGTGTGAACACACTTTTATTGGCACCAAGAACATAGACGTCTACGAACTTAACACTATTGTTCAGTATAACACTCAACGTGAGGCAGTCTCATAAAAGTCTGTTGACAGTTTTTTGGAAGCAATTAACTATCCAATAGAATTTTTGAATTCACTTGACCTGCCAGGGATGCTACTGCATGTACTGTTACTCAAAACTGTCACATTGCAAAATATCAACCAGCCAAAGTTTTGCAATGGCACATTGCTGCAGTAAAAAATTTAATGAGAAACATCATAGAAGTAATAATCTTAACAAGACTATTCAAAGGCGAAGATGTCCTTATTTCTCACATTCCATGATTCCAATGGATATGCCACTTCAATTTAGCAGACTGCAATTCCACAATTGAATGGCATTTGCAGTCACCATCAACAAAACTCATGGCCAATCTTTCGAATTGTTTGGTTTAGATCTAGACACAGATTACTTCTCGCTCAAACAATCACATATTCTAGAGTCAGCAAAGAAGATAATCTGTTTTCTGCATAGACAACAAAACAGCAAAAAATACTGTGAAATTAAACATATCAGGAATGTATGCTTTCTCTTTCTTTTCTTTTCCATTTTACTGCACTAAGCCACAGCAACGCATGGCTGGGTACAATTAGTTACATATAAAATAAAAACAGCCAGGAATATAAGTAACACAAAGGGACAACATAAAATACACACAAACAACAGACAAAATAAAAAAAATATGAAAGTGAATATCAAAATCATTGCAGATAAAACAGACATTGCCAACATTATGAATATTAACTACGTAGATTACAACATAAGTCTAGAGATAGCATCTTCAACTACTAATAGAAAGATCCCATGTTCAGTTCCAACCATTGGTTACTTTTTCAGTTTAAAAAATCATCAGCAGTGACAGCCAAAGACACCTCTCTGCCAATGAACTCATCAAAGAATACAGATTTATACAGCTCCATAGTACCCTTGTGCTCTTGGGGGTGGAGAACTGCCCTTCAAGCAGAAGAAATAGAAATTATCAATGGCTTGAGGATGCAGAATGCAATGGAAAATGCTGCACTGGACACACATAATGTGCATCCACAGGAAATGTTGCATGTAACTATAAAAAGTCTTGATTATCTCTCCCAGATTCAGGTCTCTAGGAGTGTACTGCCAAGGGTGGAGTGGTCTTGAAAACAAGATTGAAAAAACCAATGAAATGGTAATATTCTGCACGCAGGAGCATGGAATGTAAGAAGTCTAAATGTGCCAGGGAAGCTAGAAAACCTGAAATTTGGATAATATATACCACAGTAGGTATTTCAAACAAAGATTCCAAGACTTACCAAGCGGGAAAGCACCGGCAGACAGGAACATGAACAAAACACAAACACACACACACAGAATTGCTAGCTTTCGCAACCGATGGTTGCTTCTTCAGGAAGGAGAGGGAAAGATGAAAGGATGTAGGTTTTAAGGGAGAGGGTAAGGAGTCATTCCAATCCCGGGAGCGGAAAGACTTCCCTTAGGGGAAAAAAAGGACAGATGTACACTCGCGCACACACACACACACACACACACACACACACACACACACACACACACACACACATATATCCATCCGCACATACACAGACACAAGCAGACATATTTAAAGGCAAAGAGTAAGGGCAGAGATGTCAGTCGAGGCGGAAGTACAGAGGCAAAGGAGTTGTTGAAAGACAGGTGAGGTATGAGCGGCGGCAACTTGAAATTAGCGGAGCTTGAGGCCTGGCGGATATCGAGAAGAGAGGATATACTGAAGGGCGAGTTCCCATCTCCGGAGTTCGGATAGGTTGGTGTTGGTGGGAAGTATCCAGATAACTCGGACGGTGTAACACTGTGCCAAGATGTGCTGGCCGTGCATCAAGGCATGTTTAGCCACAGGGTGATCCTCATTACCAACAAACACTGTCTGCCTGTGTCCATTCATGCGAATGGACAGTTTGTTGCTGGTCATTCCCACAAAGAAAGCGTCACAGTGCAGGCAGGTCAGTTGGTAAATCACGTTGGTGCTTTCACACGTGGCTCTACCCTTGATCATGTACACCTTCCGGGTTACAGGACTGGAGTAGGTGGTGGTGGGAGGTGGGAGGATGCATGGGACAGGTTTTACACCGGGGGCGGTTGCAAGGGTAGGAGCCAGAGGGTAGGGAAGGTGGTTTGGGGATTTCATAGGGATGAACCAAGAGGTTACGAAGGTTAGGTGGACGGCGGAAAGACACTCTTGGTGGAGTGGGGAGGATTTCATGAAGGATTGATCTCATTTCGGGGCAGGATTTTAGGAAGTCGTATCCCTGCTGGAGAGCCACATTCAAGGTCTGATCCAGTCCCGGGAAGTATTCTGTCACAAGTGGTGCACTTTTGGGGTTCTTCTGTGAGAGGTTCTGGGTTTGAGGGGATGAGGAAGTGGCTCTGGTTATCTGCTTCTGTACCAGGTTGGGAGGGTAGTTGCGGGATGCAAAAGCTGTTTTCAGGTTGTTGGTGAAATGGTCGAGGGACTCAGGACTGGAGCAGATTCGTTTGCCACGAAGGCCTAGGCTGTAGGGAAGGGACCGTTTGATATGGAATGGGTACTGTTGCTTGTTGGTGGGTTTCATGTGGACGGATGTGTGCAGCTGGCCATTGGACAGATGGAGGTCAACGTCTAGGAAAGTGGCATGGGATTTGGAGTAGGACCAGGTGAATCTGATGGAACCAAAGGAGTTGAGGTTGGAGAGGAAATTCTGGAGTTGTTCTTCACTGTGAGTCCAGATCATGAAGATGTCATCAATAAATCTGTACCAAACTTTTGGTTGGCAGGCTTGGGTAACCAAGAAGGCTTCCTCTAAGCGACCCATAAATAGGTTGGCATACGAGGGGGCCATCCTGGTACCCATGGCTGTTCCCTTTAATTGTTGGTATGTCTGGTCTTCAAAAGTGAAGAAGCTGTGGGTCAGGATGAAGCTGGCTAAGGTGACGAGGAAAGAGGTTTTAGGTAGGGTGGCAGGTAATCGGCGTGAAAGGAAGTGCTCCATTGCAGCGAGGCCCTGGACGTGCGGGATATTCGTGTATAGGGAAGTGGCATCAATGGTTACAAGGATGGTTTCCGGGGGTAACAGACTGGGTACGGATTCCAGGCGTTCGAGAAAGTGGTTGGTGTCTTTGATGAAGGATGGGAGACTGCATGTAATGGGTTGAAGGTGTTGATCTACGTAGGCAGAGATACGTTCTGTGGGGGCTTGGTAACCAGCTCATCCTGGCCGCCCCATTATTCTAATTTACTTAAAAGGATATTGTGATTTACACAGTCAAATGTGACTTTGACAGTATGTTATTTGGGATAAGATGGTTACAAAGCTAATTGTACATTACTTTTTCTAAAATTTTTGAGAACGCTGGCAGCAGTGAAATTGGACGGAAATTTGATGCTATTTCTTTATATCCCTTCTTAAACAGAGGCTTAACTTCAGCATATTTCAACCATTCAGGAAATATTCCGCTGATAAACGACTGGTTAAACAGATAGCTTAATATTATCTATTCCTTGTAATATATTTTCTTTGATGTCCATATTACAGTCTTTAATATTTTGCAATATTTCTTGTAATGTGCTATAGCATCAACATCAGAATTGTTTCTGATTGACAGATACAGTTTTCTTTTTGTTTTACAAGATACCCCTATTCCTTGAGGGACCCATGGCTTCTTTGTGGACTTCGCTCTAACCTTGGTAAGTTTTGGGGGAAAACAGTGTTCGAATAAGGTAATCACTTTATTAGCAAAAGTATTATATTTTTCATTTATGCCATGAGCACTGTAAACATCAGTCCAGTGAATGTCTCTGAGGAGTGTCCTAAAATAATCCATTTTTGGCTTACTGATTACCCTCTTGAGCTCAGATTTAATAGATTTTATATCCTGTTCAGTATTAATATTTAACAGAAGGAACTGCATGTAATGGTCTGAGTGGCCATTGACTATTGGTTTTGTAATATAATTTTGTTCATTGGACTTTTCTATAAAGATATTATCAATGGCTGTTTGTGAACAATTGGCTACCCTAGTGGGGAACTTTACATTACACAACATGAGCCTTAGTTTAAGCAAGTAATTTATGAGATAAAGAAGAAATTTCTGCTAACGTATATTTGAAGTAAAAAAGTATATGGAAATGAATCACAGGCTGTGGGTATAGTGATGTGACTATGGAAACCGAGAACAGTCAATCACTGTAACCAGATGATTTACAGCATGTTACATACTGTAGGTTGACAAAGACCTTACAGGTGAGATAGAAAAGAAAATGTCACTGTTATAACCTTTAATCACAATAATTGCGTGGATTTTCACACTCTCTCTTAGAAACAATAGCTGATCACATGATTACAACTCAGTCTCTCGTATTCGACTGCTGTGCCGTGACATGCGGCCGGTGCCGTTCGTAGCTAGGTGGCGCTCCCGCGCTCATCTGATTTGCGGAGCGCCTCTATCGCCGTTTGTGCGTACTGTCGTGGCGGCACTGTTAAATGTCGTGGCACTATCACAACACTTTTCCCCCCTTGAAAAAAATAAACACTCACTTCCTTGGAGACATGGACAGCGCAGAGACATCCATGGCCTCTTGTGAGGCCCCGAGGAGATCCCGCGCAGAGACACGGGAGCATGGTCGAAAATGTCCAGGACGGAAGCTCGTGCGAGGAACGTGCCTCCTGGATGAGATGATGGGTGAAAACTCCGGAGCAGCATCCATAGGTGTCATTGACCTGGGAGTGTGCTCCAGCGAGATGGGTCCCGGAGAAGGCGGCGTCGCGACTGGGGCCGGTTCCGGAGTACTTGGAAGCGGCAGCGACGGCGGCTGCATCAACACGGACGGTAGATCGGCAGCAGCGACAGGACTGGCGTCTCGAGCTGGTGGAGGCGACAGATGGGGCGGTGGCACAGGCGTGGCCACCACTCGTGGGCGCATCTGATCGTAATGGCGAACAACCGTGCCGTCGCCCGTACGGATTTCACAAAGCCGGCGGCCGCGAAGAGCCTTGACCACCCCTGGAATCCATTTAGGGCGAGATCCATACCCTCGTGCCCACACGTCGGCGCCCACCGAGTATCTTCCCGCACTAGGGGACACAGTACAAGGCCTGACAGGGTGAAGCAGGTGCAGTAGAGTGCGCGGTTGGCGGCCATGCAAGAGTTCAGCAGGGCTGCGATCACCCAGAGGCGTGAAGCGATAAGAACTCAGAAATTGCAGCAGGGCGTCATCTGTGGAAAAATCACTAAGGAATTTTTTCATCTGGCATTTGAAAGTGCGGACAAGGCACTCGACCTCCCCATTCGATTGCGGATGGAAGGGAGGTGAGGTAACATGATGAATCCCTTGTCCAGTACAAAAATCACGGAAGGCCTGTGAAGAGAACTGAGGGCCATTGTCCGTGACGATTGTGGATGGAAGACCTTCTAGCGCAAAGATTTTGGACAAAGCCAGCGTCGTCGCCGCAGTGGTGGGCGACGGACATCTAACAACAAATGGAAACTTCGAGAAGGCATCAATCAACAGTAGCCAATAAGTACCGAGGAAGGGGCCAGCAAAGTCGGCGTGCACCCGTTCCCATGGCTGAGCTGGATCAGGCCACGGAGAGGGCATTGTACGAGGTGCCGCCAGTTGTTGAGCACACTGGCCACATGCAGCAACCATATGGGCGATGTCCGAATCAATGCCGGGCCAATAAACGTGCCTGCGGGCCAGGGACTTAGTCCGAGAAATACCCCAATGGCCTCCGTGCAACAGTTTGAGAACATCTTTGCGAAGAGAGGCTGGCACCACGACCCGTGGAGATGCGCCATCCGTGGCCAGAAGAACAACACCATCACGAACAGACAGACGAAGGCGCAAGGCATGGTAGTTGCGAAGGGGATCCGATGCCCGGCCCCCAGTCCTGTCTGGCCAACCTCGTTGAACAAAACCGATCACCCGGCGCAGGACCGGGTCCCGCGCAGTAGCTGACGCGACGTGCGAACCTGTAAGTGGAAAGCCCTCGACTGCACGACGTTCTTCCTCATCAATGTGGAAACAGAGGAGTTCATCGCGATCGAAAACAGGGTCGGGGCCCATCGGCAATCGCGACAATGCATCCGCGTTTGCTTGCTGGGCCGTGGGGCGATAGTGAATCTCATAATGAAAACGAGACAAGTATAAGGCCCAACGTTGCAGGCGGTGAGCTGCCTTATCCGGAAGTGACGCCGAGGGGCTGAACAGAGAGACCAGCGGTTTGTGGTCGGTGATGAGGTGAAACTTAGAACCATACAAAAAAACGCTGAACTTTTTTAGAGCATAAATGATAGCGAGCGCCTCCTTTTCGATTTGAGAGTAACGCCGTTGCGCCTCGTTGAGGGTCTTGGAAGCATAGGCAATGGGTCGTTCCGACCCATCCTCATACCGATGGGCGAGAACAGCCCCTAGGCCATACTGTGACGCGTCAGTCGCCAGAACCAAGTGCTGACCCGGACGGAATGTGGCAAGACAAGGCGCCGACTGCAAATGAGCCTTCAGGCGGACAAAAGCCTGCTCACACCCGTCGGACCAACAGAAGGGGACGTTTTTGCGTAACAGCTGATGCAGAGGATAAGCTACCGCTGCTGCGGATGGAATGAATTTGTGATAATAAGCAATCTTGCCTAGAAACGCCTGAAGTTCTTTGACCGTAGACGGCCGGGGTAGAGCGTTAATGGCCGCAACGTGCTCACGGAGAGGGCGTATGCCCTCACGGGACAACTGGAAACCAAGATACTCAATGGAGGGTTGGAAGAACTGTGACTTGTCCAGATTGCACCTCAACCCAGCCGAATGCAAAACCCGAAACAGTGAACGTAAATTACGAAGGTGCTCCGCAGTGGAGGCTCCCGTGACAACAATGTCATCCAGATAGTTTATGCAGCCGGGAACGGAAGCCGTGAGCTGTTCCAAAAACCGCTGAAAAATGGCCGGTGCGCTAGCGACGCCAAATGGTAATCGCTGGTACTGATACAACCCACAAGGAGTGTTGATAACGAGAAATTCCTTGGAAGGAGCGTCCAACGGCAACTGATGGTACGCCTCCGATAAGTCAAGTTTGGAAAAGAACTGGCCCCCAGCGAGCTTGGTAAACAACTCCTCAGGACGAGGAAGAGGATAAGTGTCAATGATGCTCTGAGCGTTGACAGTGGCTTTAAAGTCACCACACAATCGCAGACTCCCGTTTGGTTTAGAAACCACCACGATCGGCGATGCCCATTCGCTGGAGGTAACCGGAAGGAGAATCCCTGAAGCTGTTAACCTGTCTAGCTCAGCCTTGACTGGTGCACGCAACGCCACTGGAATAGGGCGTGCCCGGAAAAACTTAGGGCGAGCCGTAGGTTTAAGAGTAATGTGGGCTGCAAAATCCTTGGCACAACCCAGACCAGCAGAGAACACGGACGAAAATTCACAACACAATCCATCAAGCTGTTGATACGGAATGTCCTCAGATATGAGGTGCACATCATCATCAATGGAGAACCCAAACAACTGGAAAGCATCATAACCGAACAGGTTTTCAGTGCCCGCATGATCCACCACATAAAACGTGAGGGGCCGAACAACAGACTTGTAGGCAGTGGAAGCATCAAACTGGTCCATGATAGGAATTTTCTGCTGATTATAAGTCCTCAGATTGCGCGTAACTGGAGACAAAGGAGGGGAGCCCAACGCCAAATACGTGCGAGAATTAATGAGAGTTACTGCAGAGCCAGTGTCCACTTGCATGCGGATGTCTTTATTCAGAACACGAACAGTAACAAACAACTTATTTGTTTGAGAAAGCACACAGTGAACATCCATGTCCGACGCCTCGTCCTCGTCGACAGGAACTTTATGGGACTGACACACAGAAGCAATGTGGCCTTTTTTCCTACATGAATTACACGTGGCCCAACGTTTTGGACACGCTGCCCTGTCGTGCTGTACGAAACAACGGGGGCAAGAAGGAAGCGCGGAACGAACCGGCTTCTGTGGTTGCTGGTTTCGCTGCGAGCGTTGCGGCCCAACGCGAAGTTGTTTACGCGAGTGAACCGCCGCCACATCTTCGTTCTCCTGTGCAACAGGCAAATTGTCCTTGTCGAGAGTTGACTGTACAGCGCCTACATCACACCACGCGTCTATTTGCGCGCCAGCAGCGTGAGACACTTCAAAGGATTGAGCGATGCTTAGAACTTCCGACAACGACGGGTTTGGCAGTTGTAGGGCACGTTGCCGAACTTCTTTATCAGGAGCAAGCCGTAGAATAGCATCCCTAACCATTGAATCCGCATAAGACTCGTGATGAGTGTCCGTGACAAACTGACATTTCCTACTCAGGCCATGTAGTTCCGCCGCCCAAGCCCGGTAAGATTGATGGGGCTGTTTACGACACCGGTAGAACGCCACGCGGGCGGCAACGACGTGGGTGTTTGTTCGATAATAGGCAGACAATAAGTCACACATTTCTTGGAAGGACAGGGAGGCTGGTTCCCGCAGAGGGGCTAACTGAGATAGCAGCTGATAGACCCGAGGGGAAATCCAAGATAGAAATAACGACTTACACATAGGAGCGTCGACAACGCCGAAGGCCAAGAAGTGTTGCCGCAAACGCTTTTCATAATTCTCCCAGTCTTCAGCGGCCTCGTCGTAAGGAGGGAATGGAGGCGGAGAAGAGGAAGACAGACGATGAGTAAGCGACGTCGACAATGCCTGAATCGCTGCCGTCAGCTGTGTTTGTTGTTCAATGAGCGCTTGCATAAGCTGTTCCATGTCTGCCCCGTCACGAACACGCAAATCCACAACGCGGTGAAAATATCCCGACCTCGTCGCCAAAAAGTGTTATAACCTTTAATCACAATAATTGCGTGGATTTTCACACTCTCTCTTAGAAACAATAGCTGATCACATGATTACAACTCAGTCTCTCGTATTCGACTGCTGTGCCGTGACATGCGGCCGGTGCCGTTCGTAGCTAGGTGGCGCTCCCGCGCTCATCTGATTTGCGCAGCGCCTCTATCGCCGTTTGTGCGTACTGTCGTGGCGGCACTGTTAAATGTCGTTGCACTATCACAACAGTCACATTGTCAAATTCTTCACCTCTTCCTCAAGAAGTTGCAGAAAAATTAAGGCCTCACAACTCTTTTCCACTCAAGTTTTACAGTCTCCCAAAAATCCACAAGCAACAACCAACTGTAAGTAAAATCAGAGCACAGACGTATGACTTACCTAAACATCTAACTTTACTGTTAAGACCTTCCGTGAGAAACTTTCACATCATATTAGCAATTCTGCTGACTTTATTAATAGAATTAAGTACCTAAAACTTAACAAATCAAACTTATTAATAAGTTTTGATACTGTTTAATTCTTCACAAGGATCACTTAATGTGTTTGTTGTCACTAATCAGCACTTAAGTTCAAATTCGATATAAAAATCTGTTCCATCATGCCCATCCCTGAACTTACTTTTTATTCAATATTCAACATTTTGAACACATTGACAGTGTTGCCATGGGTAGTCCTCTATCCCCCTGGTGGAAAACCTTTCCTATGGAAGACTGAGGAGAGGACACTTGAGTCAGTGGAACTAAAACCCAAAGTTTTCTGGTAATGAGTAAATGATACTTTTGTAGTGTGGGCCCCTGGTGAGGCAGAGCTGTCGTGATTTTTACAGCATCTAAATTCTGTCCGTGAGAATATACAGTTTATGATGGAAATGGAGGCAGATGGCTGTCTTCCATTTCTAGATGTTTTAGTCAGCTGGAAATTGAATGGATCACTGGGGCTTTCTGTTTACCACAAGCCCATACATACAGACCTATATTAGTAGGCATCTAGCTGTCACCACCTTTCACAAACTGTGGGTGTCCTTCATACACTGGAATACTGGGCCCATGTCATATCTGATAAGAGACACCATTGCAGAGGAGCTAGAACACCAACAGCCTGCATTTATAAAGAAAATGGATATTATCTCTCACATTTTCTTGGCATGTTTGATTACTGGTATGCTTCCAAAGTGTTCTGCTGTGTAGTTTCCATTACATGTATAATATTTCAAAGATCAACCCAGCTGTCATCTTCAGGTGTGAGAGTTTTCCTTTCATGTGTACTAGCCGCCTGAACTCTAATCAGTCCAGGCAACAAGTACACATAACAGCAATTGAAGACAACATACTTCAGTGCTAATTGACAATCAGTCCAGGGAACAAGTACACATAACAGCAACTGAAGACAACATACTTCAGTGCCAATTGACACAGACTGTACCAAAGAGATATTTCAAATTTATGAGGGTTGCAATACAGAGTCTTATTCTATGTTTTGCTGACTGAGAATATTGACTTCAAGATAGTCAGTGGTTGTAATGGGCCTCAAGATCTTCATATTCACAAACTCTGTAACTTCTTGTACTATTCTTCTTGTTAGAACTTTCTTTTGTGCTGTATCTCATTATGTTATCAAGGGTACAATAACCTGTCTTTAGTTCATTCTAGATGGCACAGCAACTTCATATCACAATTCAAATCTTTAACCTCTTGCAGTCTCTTACTACTACCTGAGAAAAGCTGTTACATAGGTTAGATGAACTGGAACAATGGCAAGAGAATGTCAGATGGACACCACCCATTAGACCCAGCAAATGAATCTTGGTCCAAGTACAGAGCGCAGCTGGAGTAACAGTTCACAACCTACAGGACAACATGTGATGTTACCAAAAGTGCATCCTTATTACCCAATGTTGGTGCTCATATCTACTAGCTGGTGCAGCAATTATATCTGGATTAGGACCAATGTGTGTTAGGTTATATGGAAGTGAAAGACATGTTAACTAAATGTTTTAAAGGTACAATTCTAGTGGTGGTGGCATCCGTAAGTTTTATAAGGTGGATAAGACAATCTTTTAACATATGAGCAGTCATTACGCAAGATCTCACTCAGTACCGGAAATTCAAATGTGAAAACAGGACTGTAATCTATCTTATGCCAATATGGCTGTCAGGGACATACTTATCATTCATACAACAGATGCAGCACTGTGAAATGATCTTATTCACTTAAATTATCTCATTCACTTAAATAATCCTATATTGGAAGAAACTTTATTGGTGCTTCAAGTTTCTGAACTAATAAGGCGAGCTGCAATATTGGAGGAACTGAGGTTTTTAAGGCAGATTTATATAATCGTGACAAATCTTTCTGTCACAAGAGTAAACATGTCAGTAAAACCTGCCAAGATACTGGGGGCGTTACATGCCACTAAAAAAAACACAAGTCAATATTCATAGGCAGTCAGTCATCTACAGTACACAGAAGATGACTTTGAAAATAATGTTTACAGTATTCTTTCTCAAGGTGATAAAGCTGTTTCAACAGATCTTGGAATCAACAGACAAAACATACATTTCAACTTGATACAGGTTCCTCAAAAACTATAATTAACAGTGATATGTACACCTTTATTTGGTTCTCCACAGTCGTCCAAATTTCAAGCCATGCTAATGAGTTATAGTGATCAGTCAGTCCAAATCAAAGATCATTGCATTGGGACTGCCAGGCATAAAAACAAACATGTACAGCCACCAAAGCTGATGAAACACTTGCGAACAACTGCTAACATAACAGGACTGGACCTTTTTTAGCAGGTTAGATTCACAATTCAGGATTTGGCCAAATACATCCAGAACACAGATGAAAATGTGGAACATGCACTACCCACTTCTTATTTTTTCTAGATGTATGCAATGGAGCCCTGGTGCCGGCTCTCCCCAGATGCCGCTGGACCTTTTATGGAGGCTAAATGGCTAATTCTTGTGGACAGCCATACAAGCTATCCTTATGACATCACTATGAACAGTAAGGGGGCACTCCAAATGCGCCACGCTCTGAAACAAATTTTCACTGTTGTGGATCTCCTTGCGGCTATTGTTACAGATTACAGTGCCCATTTCAAGAGTTATGAATATGAATCTTTCTGCAAGGCCCATAGGATACAGCACCTATACAGTGCACCATTTCATACAGAGTCGAAAGGGGTTGATGATAGCTTCGTTCTGACATCCTGCGTGGAGATGCTACACCATAGGAAGATGAGGATCCTTCTGTCCCTCATGGCACCTTGTCAATGGGTAAACATCATACATCATCACTACTGAATCTAGCGGCAAAAATAAATGTAAAAAACAGCACTTGGAAATCGGTACCACAGACTCCCATTCTGATGTATGGTATCGCAAGAAAGAGTAGTATCCTCGGACAGAGGTCTGTCAGCTGGGCAACACAATATATGTTGTACTGACATCAGATGGTTATATCCAATGCAAATATGTAGAACAGCTCTTACCATGAATGGATACATTTCTTCCTTCTTGGAATCATTGTTCTGTTTCAGTTCCAGATGACATCAATGGTTCTGCCACGGAAGTGGCAGGCGGAGCCACAGAAGAGCAGCAGCCTACCAGTGCTGACACCCTAGCAACACAGAACCAATGTGGACACAAGCCCAGGCTCAGTTGCAGCCAAACTATTTTGCTGCACTGTCATGTGCATCAGACATGCAAAGGGGTGACATCACTCTGCCTGAAAAACCAACGGTTGGGACACGTGTTATCGCTCGGTATCCACAGCCAATCATGTGGATTCCAAAACCAATCCATGCCCCACACCCCAGTGAGTCAGTGGAGTTCATATCCCATCAGAGAGTGATAGCAGCAGTCTGAAGAGAGCAGCTGCCAGTCTGGAACCAGCAACCTACAAGCAGACTGGCCATGAGGATAGCAGCCTACCCCTTTTCAAAAGGCAGAAGGGGTATTTAAATATATAAGGCTCCACATCTCATATGTGTCACTGCTTCCCCCACTCTGAGGTAGCACCACTGTTAAGGCAGTCAGTCATCAGTTTTCAAGGTGGACAGATACGGATGTGTATCGTGCTTTAAGGCCCCATCGCATATCACGAGTTCATGTAAGGAGTGAATGAGAATGTGTAAGATGATTGGGAGTGCTTCTCAAATAATGTATCAGGTCACAGTAGGTAACTGCTATGTTAGAGACTTCCTTCTCTCCGGGCCTTTTTCAAATACACCTCCTCCTCTTGCAATTCTTGAAAAGCATATTTGCTATTACTAGTTGAAATGTATTGCAGAATTGATCAGTCTTTCTCCTGTTCCAATCCCTCCTAGCTTATATTCCCTCATAATTCCGCTTTCTATTTCTTCCTGTACAATAGTATTCCAATCATCCATGATTATTAGATTTTCATCTCCCATTACACACTGACTTACTCAGACAATGCCTTTGTATACTTCATCTATTAATGTTCTGCTTGTGTCATTAGCATGTATACCTGGACTATTTTTGTGGGAATTCATTTCCTTTTGATTGCTTTGAGAATAATCCTGTAACTGAGCTGTTTGTTTGCTGGAACTCATTCTCTGTGTTACCTCACGGTTTATAATGAATCCTACACCTGTTATACCATTTTCTAATGCTATTGATATTACTCAATATTTTTCTGACTGTTTTCTGGGGGTACTGGGATTATGCTAAATTTACCTTTCCATTTCACTTCAATAACTGTTACTGTATTTAAATTTCCACTTTCAGAATTTCTAGATTCCCTACCACATTTAGACTACAGACATTCCACACCCCAACTTGTAGAAAGTTGCTTCCCTTTCATGCCCCTCGACTCTTATGACTGCCATCTGGTTTTTGTACAAATTATAAATAGCCTTTCGCTCCCTGTATTTTACCCCTGCCACCTTTAGAATTTGAAAAAGAGTATTCCAGTCAACATTGTCAAAAGCTTTCACTAAGTCTACAAATGCTAGAAACGTAGGTTTGCCTTTTCTTAATCTTTCTTCTAAGATAAGTCGTAAGGTCAGTATTGCCTCGCGTGTTCCAACATTTCGACGGAATCCAAACTGATCCTCCCCGAGGTCTGCATCTACCAGTTTTTCCATTCGTCTGTAAAGAATTCGCGTTAGTATTTTGCAGCCGTGGCTTATTAAACTGATAGTTCGGTAATTTTCACATCTGTCAGCACCTGCTTTCTTTGGGATTGGAATTATTATATTCTTCTTGAAGTCTGAGGGTATTTCGCCTGTCTCATACATCTTGCTCACCAGCTGGTAGAGTTTTGTCAGGACTGGTTGTCCCAAGGCCGTCAGTAGTTCTAATGGAATGTTGTCTACTCCGGGGGCCTTGTTTCGACTCAGGTCTTTCAGTGCTCTGTCAAACTCTTCACGCAGTATCGTATCTCCCATTTCATCTTCATCTACATCCTCTACCATTTCCATAATATTGTCCTCAAGTACGTCGCCCTTGTATAAACCTTCTATATACTCCTTCCACCTTTCTGCCTTCCCTTCTTTGCTTAGAACTGGGCTGCCATCTGAGCTCTTGATATTCATACACGTGGTTCTCTTCTCTCCAAAGGTCTCTCTAATTTTCCTGTAGGCAGTATCTATCTTACCCCTAGTGAGATAAGCTTCTACATCCTTACATTTGTCCTCTAGCCATCGCTGTTTAGCCATTTTGCACTCCCTGTCGATCTCATTTTTGAGACGTTTGTATTCCTTTTTGCCTGCTTCATTTACTGCATTTTTATATTTTCTCCTTTCATCAATTAAATTCAATATTTCTTCTGTTACCCAAGGATTTCTAGCAGCCCTCGTCTTTGTACCTACTTTATCCTCTGCTGCCTTCACTACTACATCCCTCAGAGCTACCCATTCTTCTTCTACTGTATTTCTTTCCCCTATTCCTGTCAATTGTTCCCTTATGCTCCCCCTGCAACTCTGTACAACCTCTGGTTCTTTCAGTTTATCCAGGTCCCATCTCCTTAATTTCCCACATTTTTGCAGTTTCTTCAGTTTTAATCTACAGGTCATAACCAATAGATTGTGGTCAGAGTCCACATCTGCCCCTGGAAATGTCTTACAACTTAAAACCTGGTTCCTAAATCTCTGTCTTACCATTATATAATCTATCTGATACCTTTTAGTATCTCCAGGGTTCTTCCACGTATACAACCTTCTTTCATGATTCTTAAACCAAGTGTTAGCTATGATTAAGTTGTGCTCTGTGCAAAATTCTACTAGGCGGCTAGCCCCAATCCATATTCACCTACTATGTTTCCTTCTCTCCCTTTTCCTACACTCGAATTCCAGTCACCCATTATTATTAAATTTTCGTCTCCCTTCACTATCTGAATAATTTCTTTTATTTCATCGTACATTTCTTCAATTTCTTCATCATCTGCAGAGCTAGTTGGCATATAAACTTGTACTACTGTAGTAGGTGTGGGCTTCGTATCTATCTTGGCCACAATAATACGTTCACTATGCTGTTTGTAGTAGCTTACCCGCATTCCTATTTTCCTATTCATTATTAAACCTACTCCTGCATTACCCCTATTTGATTTTGTGTTTATAACCCTGTAGTCACCTGACCAGAAGTCTTGTTCCTCCTGCCACCGAACTTCACTAATTCCCACTATATCTAACTTTAACCTATCCATTTCCCTTTTTAAATTTTCTAACCTACCTGCCCGATTAAGGGATCTGACATTCCATGCTCCGATCCATAGAACGCCAGTTTTCTTTCTCCTGATAACGACATCCTCCTGAGTAGTCCCCGCCCGGAGATCCGAATGGGGGACTATTTTACCTCCGGAATATTTTACCCAAGAGGATGCCATCATCATTTAATCATACAGTAAAGCTGCATGTCCTCGGGAAAAATTACGGCTGTAGTTTCCCCTTGCTTTCAGCCGTTCGCAGTACCAGCACAGCAAGGCCGTTTTGGTTAATGTTGCAAGGCCAGATCAGTCAATCATCCAGACTGTTGCCCCTGCAACTACTGAAAAGGCTGCTGCCCCTCTTCAGGAACCACACGTTTGTCTGGCCTCTCAACAGATACCCCTCCGTTGTGGTTGCACCTATGGTACGGCCATCTGTATCGCTGAGGCACGCAAGCCTCCCCACCAACGGCAAGGTCCATGGTTCATTTAAGCTTAATAGATGTAGTACATTTACTTTATCCAACATAATTGTCACTAAATAATTCTCATTGTTATCAGATAATTCATTTCCGAAATATCTTATATCTTACCTTTCTTTGAATAAAGCATGACTGTCACAACAGACAAGTGTGCGAACTGCTGCAGAATCATCAGACATGTCAGTGTATTTTCGGGTGGGATGATGTAATACAATCTGCATGAAGAATGATGCTGGTCACTTCTGAAGATAAACTGATTTTCACTAATGCTACACTAGACCAGAAAGAGAACACCTTATACCAAGGGAGGTGACACAGTGGCTAGCACAATGGACTTGCATTTGGGAGGAGGATGACGGTTCAAACCCGCATCTAGCCATCCAGATTTAGGTTTACCAAGGTTTCCTTAAATTGCTCCCAGCATATGCCAGGATGGTTCCTTTGAAAGGGCACGGCCGATTTCCTTCCTCATCCTTGGCACAATCCGAGCCTGTGCTCTGTCTGTAATGACCTCAATGTCGACAGGACGTCAAACCTAATCTCCCTTCCTTCTTCCTATATTAAATCCAATCTTCCTTTCTTCCTGCCTTTTTACAACAGGCTATCTTGAAACTCTGAGCTGATTTGGCAGTGGCGCAAGAACATTTAGCACTTTTGCAGTAGTAATATTAGGCCTAGACTGTAAGGTTTATTACAGGCAAGCTTTCCAAATCAGTGAAAATATCCAAGAAACTCTGAAGCAGTCTGAAAGTACAGATAAAACTTTGCAGGTGAAGTGCTGGAAGAAAAGTTTTAAGAAGACCAAAAAGGTTTTCTTATTAGGTAGCAGACATACAAGGGGAATGTCAGAACCAGTTCACGACTCTTTGGGAAGTGATTACTAGGTAACTAGTACTTTTAGAGGGGAATATCAGAACTGATTCACAACTCTTTGGAAAGTGATTACCAGTTTTAAGGCTCAATAATGTTAGCTGTGATCTGGGGAAGGATCAAGTAATAATGGAAGGGGGGTTCAGGTAACAGTTTGGACCATAACCTCAATTAGACAATTGAGCATTATATCAGACATGTTGCAGACAATGCTCCTCATAGTAGCGAGAAAACTGTGTCACACTTTGAGCAATGTGATGAGCCCTGCATGAAGCATTCTGTGGAGCGTGTTAATCAAAACCTGAACAAAAACCATTCACTCAGGGAGAGATAAGATCACACCTGAGCATAATTGATGCATCATCCTCAACTCGGTCACATTGTACATGGCATGGTTAGCAACAAATCCTTCTAGTAAGATGCTACTTGCACGGCTGAGTGCCAGAAGCATCCAGTCCGACCAAAGTAATATCCACACTATGCCAGTGATTTCCATTGCAATCGCTAGACCTTTTCAGGGTAAACTCGGAAAAAGACAGAGCTGCAGAATAAATATAGTTACAAATGATGGAAATATCTAGGCTGGAACAATGACATTATTATGAAAATTATTGATTGCTACTCACCATATAGACTAGCAGGCAGTTGCATCTGTGATCATGAACAGTCACTCTCCAAATATACATAGGGTCTCACTGAGGGCTTCAGAGACCGAAATTATGCTCCTACCCTTGTATAGAAACAGATCTCCCAGGCCTTGTCACTCCTGTCACATACCACCTTCAATATGCATCCAGCCACAAAGGAGAACTCCCCTCCCAACTCAGATCCACTACGGCCTGAAGCAATTGAGTCACACTCTCTGCCAGGGTTTTGACTACCTCTCATTTTGTCCTGAAATAAGGAATATACTGCCCATATCATTCCTACCTCTCGCACAGTGGTATTCCACTGTCCAATGAACCTGTGCAATATCCTTGTCTATACCTTTTACACACCTGCCCCCAACTTCCTGCCTCATGACTCATATCCCAGCAATAAAACTTGATACAAGACTGGTCCCACACAACCTCCTGCCATCATCTACTCTAATCCAGTCACAATCATCTCCTATCCCATCAAAGGCAGAGCTACCTGTGAAAGCAGTCATGTGATCTACAAACTACGTTGCAACCAATTTTCCACTTTCTACATGGGCATGACAACCAACAAGCTGTCTGTCCACACGAATGGCCAGCGACAAACTATGGCCAAGACACAGCTGGACCACCCAATTGCTGAACATACAGCCTAACACAACATGCTTCACTTCAATGACTGCTTCACAGCCTGTACCATCTGGGTCCTTCCCACCAACACCGGCGTTTCTGAATTGCACAGATGGGAACTCTCCCTGCACTATATCCTACGTTCCTGTAACCTCAATAGCCTCAACCTCCACTAGTCCTTGTCCTTCACATACCTATCCTCTTCCCTGGTCTCACTCCAGCACTATTCCACCAACGCACTCAATAATCTTTTTCCCCCTCCTCTACTTCTCTCCTTTTCTGCCCCCCCCCCCCACCCACCCACACACATACAGCAAAAAAACCTCATGTTTGCACCTAGCAGCCCTACCCTGTCCCCACTGTGTCCCCGCACACTCTTACAAGCAGCACAACACGTCCCCCGCCCCTACCCTGCTATCCCTCTCCCTCCCTGCCCCGGCCTCATCCTTCCCCCTGCTGCTCACAGATTGCTTTTTCCATCAGGCACATTTTTTGTACTCAGTTGAGCCTCAGAGGCCAGACAGTGGTCATGTGCACACTTACATGTTTGTGTTTTCTGCTTTAGAAGAAGACCTTTAGGCTGAAAGCACGAATGTACAGCACTATTTGTCGTACCTAACCCCAACTCTACATGGTGAGCAGCAATCTACCTTTTCACAATATTGTCATAGATATTGTTATAGTTGATACAGCTACTAGTACAACAAAATACTGCAGCTTGGACAAAGCCAAGTATACTACAGAAAATGCATTTAGTGTCTCCCATCAAACATCACAAATTTGTTAAATAAAAATGTTAAAGCTCTCATATCCATTCAGGAAAATGAAAATGTGATTGTAACATCAGCAGACATTTTGTGAATATTACATCATGTAGATGTCACAGAAATTGAACAGATTATCTTGAAGGATAAAACCTAATACCACACTACAATATACCAAATAAGAAGAAAGGGGAAGTGTAAAAAGTGGAGTTTAGTCCCAGAGCTTCAGGTTAATGAAAATTATGATGGACAGCTTACTTTATCCTGTGTTACAGGAGTGGATCAGGAAACACAAGCCTGTAGTACTAACACCTTACAAACCACTGGCAGAAAGTATCTTAAGCTTCACAAAAGAGCTAGAAACAGTTTTAATGTGGTTACGCAGACTTAATTGGAAGATCATTGTTTTTGGAGATTTAATGTTGATTTTCTGGTCATGCAGTACTGACTGAGGGCAACTGGAGTTGTTGGATGTCCAGCTTAGGATTATTTCCCACATGAAATTTCCATGCGAGAAGTGCAACAGTCATTGGCAATTCATTCTTAAGCCCAACAGCTTGCAGTGATTTAGGTGTAAAACGAATTGTTCAAATGGCTCTGAGCACTATGGGACTTAACATCTGAGGTCGTCAGTCGCCTAGAACTTAGAACTATTTAAACCTAACTAACCTAAGGACATCACACACAACCATGCCCAAGGCAGGATTCGAACTTGCGACCATAGCGGTGGTTCCAGACTGAAGCGCTTAGAACCGCTCAGCCACACCAGCCGGCTAAAACAAATTGTCAATGGTTTATCTGACCATGAGTGTCAAATTTTAGCAATGAAATTTACTGACCCTTTAGGTACAAGTCATAGCAGAAAAGTATTGTATCACAGAACCAGGAAAAATGAACTGATCACAACCTTTAGAGAGAAACTACAATAAGAATGGTGGGGAGAAATTTATAAAGCAGGCATGTATCACAATGTTTAGAGAGAAATTACTGAATCAGGCAATGTTGATGGAAAATACAATTTTGTTAATATATTCCTGCAGCACTGTGAGTCTTGTTTTCCACTTGAATAAGGCCAAAGTTGAACATAAGCAAATATTATGAGATTGAAGTATCTTACACCAGGAACAGAGAGCTCTACATAATTTACAGCAGTAGTTGTGACTCTTCCACTCTAAGATTAAACAAGCAAAGTCATTTACTAAGCTCAAAAAATACAACACTCCAAGAATAAAGCAAAAACTATTTGGAACATTATTAAACAGCAAACAAACAAAACTTGTCACCCAAATGAAAAATAATTCGCCATTAATTTCATTACTTCCTCACAGTAGTCAATAATACTGCACCAAATACAGATGTGTTAGATTTACTTCTGAAGGCACTGCATGCACCACCAGTAGAAGTTGGTTTCAAAAATACAACTGCTAAGGAGGTTACATAATACATCAGGGCACTAAAAGGTAATAATTCAGCTGATTATGATAGTGTTTCTGGCAGAATATTATAAATCTCAAGTTGACTTGATAGAATTACCCATAAGTTATCTTTATAATCAGACAATGAGTCACAGTATATTTCCTGAAAGACTTAAGTATGCTACAATAACATCCATACATGGAACTGGAGACAAGCAAACCACCTCTAATTACTGACCTATATCATTCCTTCCAGTCTTTGCAAAAGTATTTGAGAAAGAGGCCTATGATAGAATACTGACCCACTTAACTGAGTAGAACTTGTTAACTACCTGTCAGTTTGGCTGTCATACAGGATTCTCCACACAAAAAGCATTACAAGATCTTAAAAATGAAGTGTTAACAGAGCTAAACAAGAGAAAATATCCTGTTGGTATATTCTGTGACTTGTGGATCACAAAAATTCTACTCATCAAACTGAAGTGTTATTGCATTAATGGCATCCCTCTTGCCTTGATGGAATTTTACCTCCACAACAGAAAGTAGAGGGTCTCTTTAACAGACTGCATCTCTGGTCTGAAAGAAACTTCATAACGGAGGAACATAACTTGTAGAATACTGCAGGGATCAGTACTACACCCACTCTTGTTTCTAATCTACATAAATGATCTTCCATTCAATTACTTTAAAGGGCGCTCAAACAATGTAATGTTTGCTCAAAACACAAACATACTAATCCAGGTTGCAAACACAAACTTAGCTGACACAGTTCAGGTGATAAGTGAACAGACCTTCAAGTGGCTCACAGTTTGAGTCTTAATCTCATGAAGACTTACACAGTTTCAAACAAGCAATAATGAACTTTTAGCGCCAGAAGTAGGAATTAATGTTCATACACTGAATGAACCATTATATCTAAAATTCTTTGGGGTCCAGCTGGACAACAACTTAAAATGGAGTAAAAAATAGATTTACCAATTAAGAAGCTCAGTTCGGCTTGTTATGACCTTATCAACTGTTGTAACAACCAATTTTGTGTGTGCGTCACTTCGTAGTTTGCACATAAGGTTTGTGCTTGATTCAGCCACTGGAGGCTAACTGACCTGCAAATACAACAGCTAAGTTCATGTAGCTCTGCTGATCCATGCTCTGTATGACTTTTCTGGCAGCTTTTGGTAGTGGTGAAACACCACACAAGCAGCAATAACGTGAGTACTTTTCTACTGACAGGTACAAAGTAACTCATACATATAATCAAAAGAAAGACTTGAAGGTTCTTGCAAGGGGGCAAGCTGACACAACTAATGATCCCTGCGAGGTGATATCCACAACAAAAAAACAGCATTGCACAAGATTACATCATTTACCCCAAATGCCTGAAAATGATGCCGCAGGCATTTTTTTAAAGTGTCCTAGCATTATCATACACAGGGAATGGCAGTGGATATGTTGTGGTGGGGCCACGGGTTGTGCCAATGTAGTCAGCTGTCAGCACCTGCTCTTGCTCGAGAAGAGATGTAAGCACTACCACCAACTCAAAGGACTAATGACTGAAGTGGAACACATGGGGTTGAATATCATACTAGTCACCAAAGAAGTGTTCCAACTGAAGGACATTGTAATTTATTGCTCAAACAGTATACATGCATTTAAGATAAGGCACAATACAATCAGCAATTTGCAAGTGGCCAGTGGAGCCTTGCGTTCTGGCCTATATATTCATTAGTTCCAACAGGGGGCACAGCCAGCATGCAGCACATTCAACTGCTGTCGCATTAGCAGACGGGTAGCCTCTAGTGGCCAAATCAAGCACACACTTCACACACAAACAATGAAGTGCCAACAACTTTTGGTCAGGTGAATACAGGGTTATAAATACAAAATCAAATAGAGGTAATGCAGGAGTAGGTTTAATAATGAATAAAAAAATAGAAGTGCGGGTAAGCTACTACAAACAGCATAGTGAACACATTATTGTGGCTAAGATAGACACGAAGCCCATGCTTACTACAGTAGTACAAGTTTATATGCCAACTAGCTTTGCAGATGACGAAGAAATTGATGAATTGTATGATGAGATAAAACAAATTATTCAGGTAGTGAAGGGAAACAAAAATTTAATAGTCATCGGTGCATGGAATTTGAGAGTAGGAAAAGGGAGAGAAGGAAACATAGTAGGTGATGAATATGGATTGGGGTTAAGAAATGAAAGAGGAAGCTGCCTGGTAGAATTTTGCACACAGCATAACTTAATCATAGCCAACACTTGGTTCAAGAATCATGAAAGAAGGTTGTATACATGGAAGAATCCTGGAGATACTAGTAGGTATCAGATAGATTATATAATGGTAAGACAGAGATTTAGGAACCAGGTTCTAAATTGTAAGACATTTCCAGGGGCAGATGTGGACTCTGGCCACAATATATTGGTTATGAACTGTAGATTAAAACTGAAGAAACTGCAAAAAGGTGGGAATTTAAGGAGATGGGACCTGGTTAAACTGACTAAACCAGAGGTTGTAGAGAGTTTCAGGGGGAGCATAAGGGAACAATTGACAGGAATGGGGGAAAGAAATACAGTAGAAGAAGAATGGGTAGCTCTGAAGGATGAAGTAGTGAAGGCAGCGGAGGATCAAGTAGGTAAA
This sequence comes from Schistocerca gregaria, assembly GCF_023897955.1. Taxonomy (NCBI): domain Eukaryota; kingdom Metazoa; phylum Arthropoda; class Insecta; order Orthoptera; family Acrididae; genus Schistocerca; species Schistocerca gregaria. The sequence continues at coordinate 791,586,899 of NC_064921.1, forward strand.
AAGGTGAGGGCTAGTAGAAGTCCTTGGGTAACAGAAGAAATATTGAATTTAATTGATGAAAGGAGAAAATATAAAAATGCCGTAAGTGAAGCAGGCAAAAAGGAATACAAATGTCTCAACAATGAGATCGACAGGAAATGCAAAATGGCTAAGCAGCGATGGCTAGAGGACAAATGTAAGGATGTAGAGGCTTATCTCACTAGGGGTAGGATACTGCCTACAGGAAAATTAGAGAGACCTTTGGAGACAAGAGAACCACTTGTATGAATATGAAGAGCTCAGATGGAAACCCAGTTCTAAGCAAAGAAGGGAAAGCAGAAAGGTGGAAGGACTATATAGAGGGTCTATACAAGGGCGATGTACTTAAGGACAATATTATGGAAATGGGAGAGGATGGAGATGAAGATGAAATGGGCGATACAATACTCCATGAAGAGTTTGGCAGAGCACTGAAAGACCTGAGTCGAAACAAGGCCCCCGGAGTAGACAACATTCCATTAGAACTACTGACGGCGGTGAGAGAGCCAGTCCTGACAAAACTCTACCATCTGGTGAGCAAGATGTATGAGACAGACGAAATACCCTCAGACTTCAAGAAGAATATAATAATTCCAATCCCAAAGAAAGCAGGTGTTGACAGATGTGAAATTACCGAACTATCAGTATAATAAGTCACAGCTGCAAAATACTAACGCGAATACTTTACAGATGAATGGAAAAACTGGTAGAAGCCGACTTCGGGGCAGACCAGTTTGGATTTCGTAGAAATGTTGAAACATGTGAGGCAATACTGACCTTACGACTTATCTTAGAAGAAAGATTAAGGAAATGCAAACCTACAATCCTACGTTTCTAGCATTTGTAGACTTTGTAGAAAGCTTTTGACAATGTTGACTGGAATACTCTCTTTTAAATTCTAAAGGTGGCAGGGGTAAAATACAGGGAGCGAAAGGCTATTTACAATTTGTACAAAAACCAGATAGCACTTATAAGAGTAGAGGGGCACGAAAGGGAAGCAGAGGTTGGGAAGGGAGTGAGACAGGGTTGTAGCCTCTCCCCTATGTTATTCAATCTGTATATTGAGCAAGCAGTAAAGGAAACAAAAGAAAAATTTGGTGTAGGTATTAAAACCCATGGAGAAGAAATAAAAATATTGAGGTTCGCTGATGACATTGTAGTTCTGTCAGAGACAGCAAAGGACTTGGAAGAGCAGTTGAACGGTATGGACAGTGTCTTGAAAGGAGGATATAAGATGAACATCAACAAAAGCAAAACGAGGATAATGGAATGTAGTCGAATTAAGTCGGGTGATGCTGAGGGAATTAGATTGGAGAATGAGATGCTTAAAAGTAGTAAAGGAGTTTTGCTATTTGGGGAGCAAAATAACTGATGATGGTCAAAGCAGAGAGCATATAAAAGGTAGACTGGCAATGGCAAGGAATGCGTTTCTGAAGAAGAGAAATTTGTTAACATCGAGTATAGATTTGAGTGTCAGCAAGTCGTTTCTGAAAGTATTTGTATGGAGTGTAGCATGTATGGAAGTGAAACATGGCTGATAAATAGTTTGGACAAGAAGAGAATAGAAGCTTTCGAAAGGTGGTGCTACAGAAGAATGCTGAAGATTAGATGGGTAGATCACATAACTAATGAGGACGTATTGAACAGAACCGAGGAGAAGAGAAGTTTGTGGCACAGTTTGACTAGAAGAAGGGATCGGTTGATAGCACATGTTCTGAGGCATCAGGGGATCACAAATTTTGCTTTGGAGGGTAGTGTGGAGTGTAAAAATCTTAGAAGGAGACCAAGAGATGAATACACTACGCAGATTCAGAAGGATGTAGGTTGCAGTAAGTACTGGGATGAAGAACCTTGCACAGGATAGAGTAGCATGGAGAGCTGCATCAAACCAGTCTCAGGACTGAAGACCACAACAACAACAACATGAAGTGCCACACATACACAATTGGTAATTACAGCAGAAACATTTCTCATCATGCTGACCTAAAGACAAGAGTGTTGTCATATGGAATCATCTTCTGGAGCAGTGTACCTAACGAAAATAAAGTGATTATTCAGCAGAAGTGAGCAATAAGAATACTATGTACAGCAGACAACTGCACATCTTAAAGAAAACTTTTTAAGGATCTTTGAATACTTGCACTCATTTCTCATTACATTTACCACTTAGTAGTTTGTGTTGCTGTTGATAAAAATCACTTTCAGCTGAACTATTATACACACAGTCATAACCAAGAACTACAAATAATTTGCAAGCAGACTTTGCCTCCTTGTCCACAGTTCATACTGAGTTATGTACTCTGTTAGTAAGATATTCAATAAGCTGATGTCTAACATAGAGCAAAAAATTGGGAACCCCAACCAATCCAAACTGGATGGAGTGAAACAGAAATTTTGGCAATTGTCAGGATTTTGGTGGTATCTTAAGTCGTCTTCCACAGGAATCATTAATAGAATTTAAAAAGGAACTCAATACTGCTAAAAATTACAACTATCCTATGAGACAATCAATTTCACTAATTAGCAATGCTAACCCTTCACCAAGTCTACTTTTTACCAATATATGTACCCTCAAAACGTGCCATCAAGTCTAGAGACAGCAGTAGGTTATAGACCGTGGAAGTGAAGTTCTTGGCATCATTGTTCACATAAAGAAGTAAATCAGAGATCCAGAATGAAGAGATCCGTCAATAAACAAGTGAAGCACCACTTGAAACCACATGATCAATTAAGGCTGAAATTGTCTGGACATGTGAAAACAATGAAATAAACAAGTGAGAAAATGGCTCGAGTAAGGCAAGGGACTAGTGACTGGCCCAGGAAATGGTAGATCACTCAAGTGAAACAGGATCTACATGGATGTGAAGTGGAGGAAAGGGAAAAAGTCTACCTGGATAGAAAAGGGTGGTAAGTATTCTTATACTATACCTGGCCAAGTGGAGAAGTTTAATTGATGATGATGATGATAAAGATGATGGTGGTGGATTTTAGCCTGTCATGGAAGCTCAAGAACATAAAATGTCTTAAAACTGGCAGGAGAGATCTGCACATCAATTCTGCAATATTTTGAAACTGTTGCATCTCTGTTGCTGTTTTCTGGATCTTATTATCAACTACCTATTTTGTTAACGATTGTAGCTGTTACATTATTTTTATATTGTATTGTTCAAATATACATGCAGATGTTATCCAAGCAATATAATATAATTTATAATATAATATATCATAATAATATAATTTGTATGTAAATTGGTGTGGACCTTCCTGTAAACCAGAATACAAATGGTCAACTTGACTATCATCAAATATTTACCTAGACCCAAAGTTGTCATGTAGAAACTCAAAGCTAGTCCTGTCATTCGGTGAGTGATTGAAAGCATTGATGTTAGTTGCATTTTGTAAATGGTAAGGTGAGGTGACTGTGGCCGACCCAGCCTAGCATTTCTCTCATCGTGGGTTTCATTGACAGGAGATTCAATCTTTGTTACTTTTAGTGTAATGCACCGACACCTGCAAAAAAGACATACACAAATTGACAAATGGCATATGTGCCGATTTCTTATATACACTCCTGGAAATTGAAATAAGAACACCGTGAATTCATTGTCCCAGGAAGGGGAAACTTTATTGACACATTCCTGGGGTCAGATACATCACATGATCACACTGACAGAACCACAGGCACATAGACACAGGCAACAGAGCATGTCGGCACTAGTACAGTGTATATCCACTTCTCGCAGCAATGCAGGCTGCTATTCTCCCATGGAGACGATCGTAGAGATGCTGGATGTAGTCCTGTGGAACGGCTTGCCATGCCATTTCCACCTGTCGCCTCAGTTGGACCAGCGTTCGTGCTGGACGTGCAGACCGCGTGAGACGACGCTTCATCCAGTCCCAAATATGCTCAATGGGGGACAGATCCGGAGATCTTGCTGGCCAGGGTAGTTGACTTAAACCTTCTAGAGCACGTTGGGTGGCACGGGATACATGCGGACGTGCATTGTCCTGTTGGAACAGCAAGTTCCCTTGACGGTCTAGGAATGGTAGAACGATGGGTTCGATGACGGTTTGGATGTACCGTGCACTATTCAGTGTCCCCTCGACGATCACCAGAGGTATACGGCCAGTGTAGGAGATCGCTCCCCACACCATGATGCCGGGTGTTGGCCCTGTGTGCCTCGGTCGTTTTCAGTCCTGATTGTGGCGCTCACCTGCACGGCGCCAAACACGCATACGACCATCATTGGCACCAAGGCAGAAGCGACTCTCATCGCTGAAGACGACACGTCTCCATTCGTCCCTCCATTCACGCCTGTTGCGACACTACTGGAGGCGGGCTGCACGATGTTGGGGCGTGAGCGGAAGACGGCCTAACGGTGTGCGGGACCGTATCCCAGCTTCATGGAGACGGTTGCAAATGGTCCTCGCCGATACCCCAGGAACAACAGTGTCCCTAATTTGCTGGGAAGTGGCGGTGCGGTCCCCTACGGCACTGTGTAGGATCCTACGGTCTTGGCGTGCATCCGTGTGTCGCTGCGGTCCGGTCCCAGGTCGACGGGTACGTGCACCTTCCGCCGACCACTGGCGACAACATCGATGTACTGTGGAGACCTCACGCCCCACGTGTTGAGCAATTCGGCGGTACGTCCACCCGGCCTCCCGCATGCCCACTATACGCCCTCGCTCAAAGTCTGTCAACTGCACATACGGTTCACGTCCACGCTGTCGCGGCATGCTACCAGTGTTAAAGACTGCGATGGAGCTCCGTATGCCACGGCAAACTGGCTGACACTGACGGCGGCGGTGCACAAATGCTGCGCAGCTCCCGCCATTCGACGGCCAACACCGCGGTTCCTGGTGTGTCCGCTGTGCCGTGCGTGTGATCATTGCCTCTACAGCCCTCTCGCAGTGTCCGGAGCAAGTATGGTGGGTCTGACACACCGGTGTCAATGTGTTCTTTTTTCCATTTCCAGGAGTGTATGTGAATAACCTCCCTTCTTATCTGAAACAAAAAGCTAAACTGACACTGTTTGCTGATGATACAAGCATGATCATCAATCCAGTAAAAGAAACTCCAATAGAAAATGATAGAAATAATGTCTTTGGAAAAGTTATTGATTGGTTTTCTGCAAATGGCCTTGCTCTGAACTTTGAAAGTTCTTTCAATAAATTTAACACATCCATAGAAGTCAGTAGCCAGGATAGAGCATTCTAAGTTTTTGGGTGTACATATATATGAGAATCTTAATTCGAAAATTCATATTTTGGATATCCTAAAGCGAATAGGTTCAGCAGCTTTTGCAATCAGAATAATTGCCAATATTAAGGATACTGAAATTAGCAAACTAACATACTTTCACTCTCTGTGTCATACAGAATAATATTTCGGCTAACTCAACACTTAAGCAAAAAGTACTCACTGCTCAGACGAAAGTGGCATCTGTTTAAAAGATTACGAATTATTACAACAGCTTCACAATACCTTTACTCAGTAATGAAACTTGTTCTGAACAACATGGACTAGTTTAAAAACAACAGTGACATTCATGATTATAATACCAGAAGAAAGAAAGACTTACACTATGTCTACTTAATCCATATTTGGCAGAGAAAGTAGTAAACTATGCTGCTGTAAAACTTTTCAATAAATTACCAGATGAAATTAAATGTATGATAGACAGCTGGAATAGTTTCAAAAATAAACTGAAATCGTATCTGCTTGACTTCTCCTTCTATACCGTAGATGAATTCTTGAATAGGAATAAATAAATCTATAGGTATAATATATGAATTTAGTGTCATGTAAGGGAATGGGGTAGGTAATAAAAATTTTAAGCTTAAAATAAATAAATAAATAAATACCTCGATCTCAGTGTGCATTTGTTATGCACTTGGCATGTCCCACATCATAATGGTTACCGTGAGATGGATCGATGGAACATGTAACTAACTAACTACTGTAAAGAAGGCACATTAAGTTGCAGACAGGTTCCTTTAAAAGACACTGACACATAAGCTTACAGTCACAGTCTTTGTCAGAAAAGGAGAAACACACACCATTCATTCACCAACATACGATTAAGATTTAGTTACTGTAGCTGATTTTTTAACTAACATATTGTGTTACATCTAGTTTTCACTTAAAGAGGAATAGCACTATATATTATCTGCCTTTATTGTAAACTAACTGTTTTTGAGTTGGTTAACAACTGTAATTAACATCAAAATGTTTTAGGAAACCAGTAATTTTTACCACAGGTTTTTAAGTTGCCTTAACAGAAATTTCTTTTTGTGTGTCTGCTTATATTCTTATAGGGAATTAGCAACTTTTTAGCTCAATAGACTAAAGGATAATCAGGTGACACAATGCACCAGCCAAAATGCAGCCCCACTGTGAAGGCTGTTCTCAAACAGGGATGAGCTAGCTGACATTCATAAGCAGCTGGAAATCACCCAGACTAATGTCAAACAGCTGGCAACTGCTTTGAGTCAGTACATTGGACCTGTGATACTTGTACCAGAGGTACCTCAGGTACTATCCTCTCCTGTGGATCCTGTCTCCTCTGCAGAAAGTACAGCCTCTGTAATTACCCATCTACTTGACTGCGTGTCAATGGTAGATCTAGGCATCCTGTACAGGGTTGGGCGGGGCCAAGGGAAGACTCAACATGCTGTAGTGATCCTCATAACAATAACCAACAAGCTTAAGGTGCTATCTTTCACTGAAACTGAGCCAGTGGGACTCACTTCACCTGCTCTGGGGAAACCTGTTTTGTCCAGTCTCAGTAGAAAGCAAATGCAAAAGGGTAGGTTCTATTAATTGTCAGCAGTTCAAACATGTGGTGAATGATGGTGCCCCTTATGAAAATGGCAGCAAGGGACAGGAAAGGACACCAGGTGCACTCAGTGTGTATGCCAGGGGGCATCATTTAACATGTTGAAGAGGCTATTCTGGCAGCCACTGAGAGAATAGGGTGCAACTAACTGCAAATTGTGACACACACTGGAACAAATGATGCCTGGCACCTGGACTCCAAGGTCGTTCTTGAGTCATTCCGGTGACTGGTAGAGAAGGTTGATAAGACCAGCCTTGTGTGTGGAGTTTCAACAAAGCTCACAATTTGCACCATTGTCCCCAGAAATTATTGTGGTCCATTGGTTCTGAGTTGAGTGGAAGGACTGAAAATTTCTGTGACAAGCTAAGCTGCGACTTCCTTGACTTTTACCATTGAGTTGAGAACTGTAGGGTCCCCCTAATTGGGTTAGATGAGCACTACACTTCACAGGCCAACTGTGTGTGGGGTGCACACAAAGGTTTTTGTATTAGGCAATTCTCCATTCAATGCAGATAATGATACCTGGAGAACACCAGCCGAAGCATTCACAGCAAAGCACCAGCGTTCAAAGTGCTCCTGAAAAGCAGTGAAATTTGCATCATATTAGGTACAGAAAGCTGGTTGCAAGGGGAAATTGATAGGAGTGAGATTTTTGGGGGAAATTTAAGCATATATCAATAGGATAGGCAAATGGGAAATGAAGGTGGTGTATTGGTCGCAGTAGACAAGAAACTCAAATCACAGAGAGAGAAAGTGAAGCTGCATGTGAGATTGTTTGGACAACACTAATTATCAGAGGTGGGCATAAAATGATAATTTGATCCTTCAGTCACTTACCAGACTCATCTCCTGATGTAACCGAAAACTTCATAGAAAACCTCGGATCACTTGTACATAAGCTCCCCAATCATACTGTCATCAATAATTAAGAAAATTATAGTTTTGCTGGTGATGGGTGTCATAAGACATCATGTGAAACTTTACTAAATGCCTTCTCTGAAAACTACCTAGAACAGAGTTAGGAACGCCATCATGATGGAAATATACTTGTTCTAATGGCAACAAATAGATCTGATATTGATGTTTTATTGATAGCAGAATCGATTTTCGATCACATGGTGATCATCTTAGCACTGAAGATGATCACCATGTGATCAAAAATTGATTCTGCTGTCAATAAAAACATCAATAATATGCCCAACGCTGACCTTCCTTTTAATTTAACATATATAACATATATGGTCGTTGTGCACACAGAATCCTCTTTGAGGATGTCCATATCAAGACTGGTATCAGTGACCATGACACGGTTGTGGCAACAATAGTTCTGGCAACAATGATTACTGAAGTACAAAGGACAACTAAACCAAGCAAAAAAATACGTATGTTCAGTAAATTAAAAAAAGAGTTGACACTGCACTGGACAGATATGTACCCAATAGAACAGTTCATACTGGGAGGGAACCTCTATGGTATACCGTCACTGTAAAGGAGCTTCTAAAGAAACAGATGACTGCACAAAAGGTGTAAAACAAAGAATAGGGCTATAGATGAAGGGATGCTGAATGAAATAAATTTCACTGTCAAGACACCAATGTGTGATGCCTTCAGTGGCTACCATAGCAGGATACTGTCAAATGACATTTCACAAAATCCAAAGAAATTCTGGTTGTATGTAAAGGCTGTTAGTGGTACCAAAGTTATGTGTCAAATCCCTAGCGAATGACACAGGAATTGAAATTGAAGGCAGCAAAGTAAAACCTAAAATGCTTAACTCTATTGTCAAATGTTTTATAACTAAGGAAAACCCAGGAGAATCACCACAATTTAATCCTTGTACCACTGTAAAGATGAACAAAATAAGTATGTGTCAGTGGTGTTGAGAAACAGCTGAATCATTAAAAACAAACAAAGCTCGAGGCCCCGATGGAATGTATGTCAGATTTTATACTGAATTTGCAGCTGAGTTAGCCCCTCTTCTAACTACAATCTGTCATAGATCCCTTGAACAAAAAAAACCAAGCCCAGTTCTCGCAAAAAGGCACAGGTCACACCCATCTGCAAGAAGAGCAATAGAAATGATCTAGAAAACTACCGTCCAGAATCCTTGACATTGATCTGTTGTAGAATCCTAGAACATATTATGAGCTCAAACATAATAAGGTCTCTTGTAGCTGCAGCATTTCTTGATTTCTGAAAAGCATCGTGTGACAAAGCAAGCTGGGATATTTTTCTTCCCCTCTTGTTTTGCCATCTGCCTCCTTCAATTCATTTTTTCACTTTTAACTAATTACTATTAACATACGTGAGTGTATTTTGCATTTTCAGGAAAGAGAAAGGTTGGCCCTCAGTTTTAAAGAATATAACACCAGATCTAATTTTGTGCTTAGTTTTATGTATGTAATTGATTTTATAATTTATTCCAACTATTTCTAGTTAGTATCTTTTGTTACAGGGTGAAATCAGTAATTGTTTTGTAACTTAAAAAGTCTATTGTTGACTTATACACAAATAAAAATTCTGTAATAACTGTGAACATTTGGAAGACGAAATGCTGGTAATATTTCTATTTGGTTCTATTCGAAAAACATGTTAGCAAAGCCAGCCATTAATTAATTCCAAAGTAATTAACAGTTTTGCCAAAAGTATTGTTTGTATAATGATATTTGTTAATTTCACAATTTAAACAAATAATTTGGCCTAACTCTTGTAGTAGAAGAAACTGTTAAAAAGAACCAATGTATTCAGTTAATTTAATGAGTTTAGTTTTAATTGTAATTTCTGTAAATTAATCTTTGAACAATGTGTAGTTTCAGCACCTATTATTGTGAGGATATATAAGGCTCCGATTTTTGGTCCTGAGACAGTTAGTCCACAGCTGAGTTTCAGACAAGAAACCTGTGTTTGTTAGAACAACAACAATGCTTCAACTTAAATGTGGAATAAGTGTTACACAATTAGGCCGAGTGTAAAAATAATGACAGTGTTTGCTCCATACGTACCTTTCTATTCTCGTAGATATTCAACAGTAAACTACTGTAGCAGTATGAGGATGTTTACCTGAAAACTGTTAATGAGGCTTATCGAAAGTTAAACAACAGTGCACTGTCCATATTAAATGTGTATATGGGGAGTTGTGAAAAGTGAAAGTAAACGACCGTGGAATGAAAATGTGCACCTGTAGGCTACATCATTTACAATAGGCAATACTGCATTTCCACCCCCTATTTTTTAAGCCAGTATGTCGACACCGAAAACAACAAATGAAGAAACAAAGAGGGTGAACACTGTCAGAATCGGACTCAGTACCACACCTTCGATTATTGTCAAAAGTAAGGTCATTTGGGGTATCAAGTGAAATTTGTGACTGGACTGAGGACTTTTTGGTAGGGAGGACACAGCAAGTTATCTTGGGTGGAGAGTCATTGTCAGATGTAAAAGTAACTTCAGGTATGCCTCAGGGACGTGTGTTGGGACCCTTGCTGTTCATGTTGTATATCAGTGACCTTGCTGACAATTTTAATAGTAAAATCAGGCTTTTTGCATATGATGCAGTTATCTATAATGAAGTACTATCTGAGAGAAGTTGCATAAATACTCAGACAGATCTTGATAAGATTTCAATGTGGCAGAGATTGGCAACTTGTTCAGAGATTGGAAACTTGTTCTAAATGTTCAGAAATGTAAAATTTTGCTCTTGACAAAATGAAAAATGTAGCATCCTATGACTATAATAACAATGAATTATTGATGGACTCAACCAACTCGTACAAATACCTGGGTGTAACACTTCACGGGGATATGAAATGGAATGATCACATAGGTTCAGTAATGGGTAAAACAGGCAGTTTATTGGTAGAATACTGCAGAGGTGCAATCAGTCTACAAAAGAGATTGCTTATAAATCACTCGTGCAACCAATCCTAGAATATTGCTCAGGTGTGTAGGGCCTGTTCCAAGTAGGACTAACAGGGTATACTGAACATATACAAAGAAGGGCAGCACAAATGGTCATAGGTTTGTTTAATCTGTGGGAGAGTGTCACAATGATACTGGAGGAACTGAACTGGTAGACTCTTGAAGATGGACGTAAACTATCACAAGAGAGCCTATTAATGAAGTTTCAGGAACTGGCTTTAAACGATAACTCTATGGATATACTACAGGGCCCTATATATTGCTTGCATAGGGATTGTGAGGATAAGCTTAGAATAATTACTGAATGCACAGAGGCACTCAAACAATCATCCTTCCTGCGCTCTGTAAGTGAATGGAACAGGAAGAAACCCTAGTAGCTGGTACAATGAGACGTTCCCTCTGTCACGCAGCTCACGGCAGTTTTCAGAGAATAGATTTTGATGTAGACACACAATCAGGCACACATGACTGCCAACTCCGGCAGATCGGGCCAGAATGCAAGTACAGTGTGGGATGGAAGCAGCAACCTGGAGGGAGTGGGGAAGGGGAAGGGATAGCAGTGTATGGGTTGAGGGAGAGAGGAGCACTGTCTGGCAGAATGTGCTGGGACTAGAATGCCAACAGGTGCAGTGTCAGAAGGTTGTGGGGCAGGGAAGGGGGGAAAACCGAAGCAAAAATGAAGAGTAGCTGGGAAATACGGATGGCTTTGTTACTAGAGGGTGGCAAACAAATAGGGTGAGAGATGAGAATGGGGAGCTGGTGATAGGACAGAGAGGGTAGAAACTGTTGGGTGGAGCATGTGGCGACAGTATGTTGCCATAGGCTCAGGACAGGATAATTATGGGAGTGGAGAATGTGTGCAGCTTAGAAAAGCTGGTGGTGCCAGGGAGGATCCAGATGGTTTAGGTAGTGAAGCACCCATTGAAATCAAGAATGTTACTTTCAGCTGTTATGTTGTGTTACAGGGTGGTCTACTCTGCTATTGGCCAGTTTGGCAGTGGCCGTTTGTCCTTGTTGGTAATAATACCAATATAAAAAGCTGTGAAATGATTGCAGCAGAGCGGGTAAATGGCAGCTGCTTTCACAGGCAGCCCAGCCTCTGGTGGGGTTGGACAAGCATGTGACAGGGCTTGAATAGGAAGTGCTGGGAGAATGGTTTGGACAGATCTTGCACCTGGGCCTTCCACAGGGATATGATCGTTGTGGGAAGGAGTAGGGATTGGGAGTAGCATAGGGATGGAGTAGGATGTAGGGAGATTGGGTGTGCAATGGATCACCACTTTAGGAGGGATGGCAAGAACCTCAGGTTTTGATGATTGGGTGAAGCAGATAGGAGAGAAAGTGTTGAAGTTGTGAAATACTGAGCATAGGATGTCCTGCCCCTGAGTCCAGATCATGAAGATATCATCAATGAAGCTGAACCAGGCTAAGGGTTTGGCATTTTGAGAGGCTAGGAACATCTCCTCTAGATGGCTAATAAACAGGTTAGCACAAGAGGGTACCATACGGGTGCCCATGGCTCTGCCACAGGTTTGTTTGTATACCTTCCCTTGAAAGGAGAAGTAGTTTTCAGTTAGGATAGAGTCAGTACAGTGTATGAGGAATAAGGGAGTGTTTGTAGTCTGAAGGACACTGGGAAAGATTATGTTCAATAACAGTTCAACCATGGCCATGACGGATACTGGTGTATAGAGAGGTGGTATCAATAGTGACAGGCAGGGATCCAGGGGGATGGTGGTGAGTCAGTGAAAGAAGTCGTTGGCATCTTTGATGTTTGAGGTTAGATTACAAGCAATTGGTTGGAGGTGTTGGTCAATGGAAGCCGAAATTCTTTCAGTGGGATTACTTTGGCAGAATTTATAGGGGGAGGAGTCAGATAATTGGCAGAGGCCTTCTGATTGATAACAACAGTGGTGGAATCCTTGTCTTCAGGTAGAATGGTTAGTTTAGGATTTGTTTTGATGCTGTGCATGGCTATTCTTTCTTCTGCTGAAAGGTTTGTGTTCTGAGGAAGGGACCTGTTGAAGGATGGTTAGACTAAGTTGGAGGTAAGGAATTCCTGGTAGGCAACCAGGGTGTGGTTGGGAGGGGGGAGTTTCATGGTTGGATGGTGGTATGATCTGGGAGAGGCAGGGTTCAGTGTTGGAATCAGGTTGTGTACTGATACGTGGTACAAAATATTAAATCCTGTGATGACAAGTTGGACACAAAACAAAGTAAAATGGAAATTGTAAAACTTGAAATTATTGAAATCATTAGGCAGGGACTCTAAAAATGTGTGTGTAATTACCTGTCAGAATGGTAATTTGTAATGAAATGAAATAATAATAAAGCAAAAGACTCTATAAGATAATGGTATAGAACCTATGTAGCAATGTAATTGACCTTTTACTTGCTGGTGCAACAAACCAAAAAGACCAGTGTTATTAGACACACTCTCTGTTATAGCCTTGATGAAAACGCACGCTATGATGGCTATTTGGGATTGTAAGTTGTGAATTTTAAATGATATATTGAAATTTATGCTAATTCGTGTATACAGTGACCTTCATGCAGAAGTAAAAATAAGGTTTATTTTTCACGGTTTTCAGTATGCTGGATAAATGACAAGAATGGCCGAACAGTCAACCATTCTTGGCAGATATCTTGAGTAGTAATAATTTCATTATAATTTTGCCACTTTGAAAGACTCGTAATCATAATTAGTAAAGAAAAGAGAGTGCATAAATTAATTTATTTCATATTAAAGTGAAATTAAAGACTTTTAGTTCAGTACATACATTGGTCACTTCTCAGCAAAACAAAGATTATTTCATTTAAAAAGGAAATATTTTCATTAATTCACAGGTTTCTTTTAATTAATTTAGCTATGGTAAAGATATCCTGCAGCAATGTTTTAATCTGATAAGCCGAAGTATTATCCCTGAGATTATGTCTACATTTTTGTCTCTATGAATGCTTCACGGAGGCATCAATTTTGCAACAGATTCTAAGAACGCCTCACGCAATCCTATATTAACAAGGCAGTGAGTTGCATGCTGTTAAATAATTGGAGCTCAGAGAAGTATTTTACGAAAATAGAGATGCTGGTCCCCAATATTATCATTATTCGTTCTTGTGCCCACTCCGCAAAATAAGTGCTCTATTCACTCTCTTGCCAGGAGTAAAATATCAGTAAAGATAGGTGTTAAGATTTTCTTACACCCTTTCCACCATATTTGTTGAGGACATCGTAAGTATACTTGAGACGGTGTCTGGACCTGGGCGGCAGCGGCACAGTTGAAGAGACTGGCAGCAAAGAAGTGTTTCCCTTGCAATGATCGGGAGAAGGAGGGAACGTCTTTGAGAAATCTAGCATGGTTAAATCTGGTTTAGGACTATAGGACTTTGGACAGAACTGAAAGTTCTGTGGAGCTGAGGGTTTTGGTGGAAAGGTTAAAAATAATGTTACGGGAAAGTTTCAGTTCTGATTTCATGGAGTGGTGTTAGGGAGTTTTTGGGGATGTGGCAAGTTCCGGGTGCCGGCATGGCATTCTGCCTAGGTTCCTTCCAATTTTTCTCGGCACGTGTTGTGGACTGGCAAGAAGGGATCTGATCGGTATCTGAGAGAGAGCGTAGGTGCTAGGTAGCATTAGGTACTATGAGGGGTGGATGAGGAGGAACACTGTTGGTAGAATCCCTGGGGAATTGGATACTGGTGCCCCGAGGCAGCAGAACGATATCAGCAGGTTGGATAACTTATTGGGGTGGTGTTCCATTAAGTTTCGGGTGTGCAGTCGCAAGAAATCTCCTTCTTCTTCTAATATTTCGGCTGTATAACGTTCAGCCATCTTCAGAGTGAGCCACAAGACTGCCGCTCCAGTGCTCGCTTCGTCCCTTTAGACTCGTGTACAGCACGACTGCGCATGCGGCCACAGATGCAAATGCGGACGTTGGTCGGCGGCAGAGACGTGCATAATGCGCGAGTTGTATCTATGACTCCGCAGTTGATCTGTGTTGGCATATCGATATACCATTGTGAGCTGCACTGTGACGATGTCTTTGCGAGTTTATTACAGCAAGTGCCGGATTCCATGATTTATCAAGATTGAAACCACTATCTCTATTAATTAAATTCGTCGTCAAGCGAATTTCAATTGCCTCCTTCACTATCAAGTCCCAAAAGGATGATGTAATTGCCAAAATTTTAACGTTGTCATACAACATACTGTGACCATTATCAATACAGTGCTCTGGCACTGCCGACTTGTTAGGTTGTAAAAGTCGTGTGTACCTCCGGTGTTCTGTACATCTTTCTTGGACAGTTCGAGTTGTTTGTCCAATGTAAGAAAGGCCACATTCACATGGAATTTTGTAAACTCCAGATTTTCGGAGCAGCAAATCATCTTTCATGGAGCCCACGAGTGCAGCTGTCTTGGGTGGAGGACGAAAAATCACTTTTACTTTGTGTCTGCCAAGGATGCGCCCTATTTTTGATGAGAGGCTAACCACATATGGCAACAAGGCCATCGATTTAAAGGTTTCTTCATCTTCTTCTGCTTTCTTTGTGGCCTCTTTCGATTTCATTTTTAGTGCCCTCTGTATTTGTTGTGGAGAGTACCCATTCTCTTCAAACACTCTTTGTAAGTGTGAAAGTTCATCTTGCAGACTGCTTTCGTCAGAAATAAGATGCGCTCTGTGGGTCAAAGTTCGGAGAACACTCATTGTCTGGGCAGGATGGTGGCAGCTATTTGCACGTAAATACAGATCGGTGTGCGTCGGCTTCCTATATACTTCATGTCCCGAAGTGCCATCCTCTCTGCACCGAACCAAAACATCCAAGAATGGAAGGCATCCCTCCTTTTCAATTTCCATTGTGAATTTTATTTAATCGTGGAGGGAGTTCAGATGTCTTAAGAAAGTCTTGCAAGTTGTCTTCACCATGGGACCAAACTACAAAGGTGTCATCAACATACCTCCAGAATACCGTGGGTTTCAAGTCAGCAGATTCAAGCGCCTTCTCCTCGAAGTCCTCCATAAATAGATTGGCCACCAGAGGGGATAAAGGACTGCCCATGGCGACTCCATCTGTCTGTTCAAAAAATTTGTTATTAAATAAGAAATATGTGGAGGACAGAACATGTTTAAATAAAGCTGAAATCTCTTTGTCAAAACTTCTTTCAATAAGCTGTAGAGATTCTGGAAGGGGGACCTTTGTAAATAAAGCCACCACATCAAAACTCACTAGTATATCAGATGGGTTCATTTTCAATGATTTCAGTTTACTAATGAAGTCAGCCGAGTTTCTTATGTGGTGGGTACATTTTCCCACAAGAGGCCTCAACAATGATGCCAGATGTTTGGTAACATCATAGGTCGGAGAGCCTATGTTACTCACTATGGGGCGTAGAGGGACATCTTTCTTGTGGACCTTTGGTAGTCCATAAAGTCTAGGAGGCACTGGACCACTTGGTTTCAATCTCCAAACAACTTCTGGTAGAAAGGAAGAATCATTCAGAAGCGAAACAGTTTCTTCACCACTCGATTAGTGGGATCCCTGCTGATCTTCCGGTACATCACTCAATTAATTGTACATTTTATCAAGGTATTCATCCCGAGACAATAAAACAGTAGCATTACCTTTATCTGCTGGGAGTACCACTGTCTGAGTATCCAGGTGGTGTCTCGAATGCCTCTCCAGGTGCTGGAGAGCAAGGGATTCAATTTCAGAGATGTGATTTATCAGGAGCTGGGCCACCTGTAAAAGCAGCTACGTCATTTACAGCTATGCTGCAATCTTTGCACAGCTTTTTATACTGGTATGACTACCAACCAGCTGTACATCAGGATGAATGGCTACTGTCATACTGTAGCTGAGGGTAAAGTAGACCACCCTGTGGCACAACATGCAACTACAAAAAATACGCTCGATTTCAATGGATGCTTCACTACATGTGCCATTTGTATTCTCCCCTCCACCACCAACTTTTCTGAACTGCAAAGATGGGAGTTATCCTTACAACAAATCCTCTGCTCCCGTAACAATTCGCCCTCAACGTACGATAACACACTGTCCCCACACTCTCCACCCAAGAGTTTCCAGCCTCTCTGTTCCACCACTTCCTCCCCATTCTCATCTCCCACCCTCTTTGTTTGCCATACTCTGCCAACACCCTCATCCATTATAGTCCCGGCTCACTCTGCCAGAGAGCGCTTCTCTCACCCCCCCTCCCCCCCCCCCCCCCGACTATACACTGCTATCCCTTCTCTTTCCCCACCCCCTCCAGCCTGCTGCTTCCGTCTGACATGATGGTTACATTCTGGCCAGAGCTACTGAAGTTGGCAGTCACGTGTGTGTGAGGTGTGCTTGATTGTGTGTATGAATGGTGTGCATTTCTCCTTTTCTGATGAAGGCTGGGGCTGAAAGCTTTATGCAAGTGTTATTTAATTGTGCCTGTGTACAACTTAACATGTCTTTCTTAAGGTAAGCAGCAATCCATCTTTTCCTACACTGTTGGTTAAACACAGTATTCTCGTCCATAAAATGAAGTTTTATGAGATTGATGAAGACAGCTGAATTTATTAATTCAACCAATATAGTCTGCAGAGGTACCGTAATTCTGAGTGGGGGAAAATCATGTACTAGGTTCCTAAGGCTCAATCTAGGTCCACTATTGTGGCCGTGCAGTTCTAGGCACTTCAGTCTGGAACCGCGTGACTGCTACGGTCGCAGGTTCGGATCATGCCTCGGGCATGGATGTGTGTGATGTCTTTAGGCTAGTTAGGTTTAATTAGTTCTAAGTTCTAGGGGACTGATGACCACAGATGTTTAGTCCCATAATACTCAGAGCCATTTGAGCCATTAGGTCCACTATTAGTCCTCATATAAGTAAATGATCTTCTGTCTAATATAAAAGAAGCAGAATTAGTTCTTTCTGCAGATGACACTAGTATTGCAATCAATCCAACGATACATATGGAAGCACCTGCACATTTTTCCAGTTGCTTGGGACTTTGCACCGGGTGAGAGATTCAGAAAAGGGCCAATGCCACAGCAGTGTCTCTGTAAAACCGAGCTGGTATCCCATCCAGACCTTCCAACTCATTTGTTTTCAACTGTTTCAGTTGGTTCTCTACACCAGAAAAGCCTATTATTATGTCCTAGATACGGGAGTCTGTGCAACCATCAAACAATGGTATGTGTGTATGATCCTCCTCCATGAATGATTTCTTAAATGCAAAATTTAAAACTTCAGCTTTCCTTTTGCTGTCTTCTATTGCCACACCAGACTCATCAACAAGTAACTGGATTCAAACCTTTGACTCACTCAGTAATTTTACATAGGACCAAAATTTTCTCAGATTCTTGCAAGATCTTTCAGTAAGGTATGACAATGGCAGTTGTATGTTTCATGCATCAATCTTCTTACACAAACACACAAATTTCTAATCTTTCCCTGCTGACATTTGAGCGTTATTTTATGAACCAAGTGTCCAATTGTCTCTGCTTCCTCAATATTTTGCAAATTTTATTATTAGATCACAAAGGGTCTCTTCCAACTTAATCCACTTATTTGGCACCTACCTCTCCAGAACACAATTTGCAGTCTATTAAAACTTTGACCATAATTCCTCTATGTACACTATACTAACTATAACTAATGCAGTCAATTCATTGTCTAAGTGGAGTGCTATGAACTGCTTATCTGCTCTTTCTAGCAGAAACACTATTATAACCTTCTTGACTGATTTATGAAATTTTGTATCCATAGTTGCTAGGATGACATTACGATCACTAATCCCTGTCTCTATACCGATACCTTCAATAAGGTCACGCTGTTTGTAACTGCTATGTCTGTGAGTTGTCGAACTAGCTGTCCAAGACAGTTTTCGAAAAGATGTTCAGATCTACTTCACAAGATGTCCCTGTTTATACTCAGTAGAGTAAAGTCATCTCCAAACAATATGATGAAGGTACTTATGCATTACTAAGCATAGACTTTCTTTTAATGTTTCTACGACTGTTACAGTTGAATCAGGTGGCCACTACAAACATCCAACAGTTACCCGTGTCCAGATAACTTTAAAGCCAGACTCAATTTCAATCTAGATAGGCATAATATTTTTGTTGACTGCAAAGAACACTCATCTTCTTATAATGTCTAATCTGTATTTTCAATAAAGGTTCCATGCCTCATTCAGTATTACAGAGTTTTCTACATCAGATTTCATACAGTACTCGATTACAGGAATAACATGAGCACTGTAGCTTTAGTGGACGGCAGTGAATTTGGGAACTTTGTTACAAATACTTCCGCAACTAACTGTTAAAATTTTTACTCTGTTACCCAAGTAGCTCCTTACTACATATAGAGCATCTCTGACTTACTGATGGAAGTCTCACAATTCTCTACCCCATAAAGCAGGCCCAGAAATTGGAAAATACCAGTGAAAGTAAAGATCATGACATACAAACTGTATTATCTACCAATTTTTACCTATGGATCAGAATGTTGGACCTGGACAGAACTTGTCACTTGTATGTGACAAAGATGCACTAACTATGAGGTGTCCTGAGTAAGACGAGAAGGGACAGGATAAGATATGAAACAATACAAAATACACTTCACATCAATTCCCTAAAAAAAACTAAGGAGTGAAGTAGGCTGGAATGGACTGAATGTGGGAGAAAACAAATTGGAAGATCACAAGAAGACAAAGAGACCACGCGAAAGATGGTGTAAATCAGAAGGGTGAGGGGAAATGCTGAACAATACTCTGTGGGAAAGAAAAGATTGGAAGAGGTTTTGTGAACAACCTACATAAGCAGAAATGTTTCGAGAGAAGAAAAATAAGTACCTATAATTTGGCATTTATTCTGGTTTATACAGCTCATATTTAAATATATTTGGTCTTTTGCTGAAATTATTTTGTGCTCCCTAATTTTACTAACTTATATTTAAAATGAAATACCAAATTGATTTTTTATATTATGTGCATCTATTAGTAGTCATGTAAGACAATGATAGAGTCAGTCCTTGGTTAGCTATTAAAATGTACAGTTGGTTTAGGTAAGCTAATGGTTAGCTATTGCAATGTAAGTTCCATAGTGAGTCAGTCACTCATTCGCATTCATCATCACTACATTAATCGTATTTTATGGAATATAAGATGCTAAATTATTTTAAGCAATTTAAAAAAAAAAACATTTTTACTATTTTTGTTATTAGACTGCAAAAAACTTACTTTATAAAACCAAACTGACCTTTAAGATTCCTAAAAATTGTCATCTGAACTTTCTTCATCTTCATCATTGTCCTCTTCACATATATGGTGTCCTTCAGTGCCACTGAGAGTGTTACTTATGCCGCACTTCTTCTCTGACTCTAGACCACAAATTATCATCCACTGACACACTTGTTTCATTCTAGGCATATTTTAGCTCCCTTTGCTGTGCATTCATTTTGGGTTTCATCCATCATCCATTTGCTCCTTTTCTCTCTCATATACACTTTAAATGGGTTATTTATTGAGACACCAAGAGGTTGCCATTGTGAAGTACGTCCTCCCAGAAAAACAGCAAGCTCTATATTTCCCTGACTCAATTTCTCTTTCACAGAATTTTTCAAATGATTTCTAAACTGACCTAGCACAAGAAGGCAACTCTTCTTCAATAAAGTGCCTTTCCTTCTCTCCCGCACCCTGTCAATCCATAATTTCATAACAGCCTCATCCATTCAACCCTTGCCATGTATGTAAACAACACCTGGTGGTATTTCACAAGATTTTGGCATTGCATTGTTTTGCTCTTGAAAATGATCACTGGATTAAGTTTAGTGCCACCAGCACAGCATGAAAGGACAACAGCGTAGTGCATTTTTTCATGTCCACTGGATTATATAGTTTGAGTTTCAGCACATTTCACAGGAATAGCTCTGTTACTCGGCACATCAAATGTCAGAGGAGTTTAGTGCATATTCGCTATTTGGCTTATTTCCACACTGGTTTTCTTTCCTTGCTGAATAACAAAGCAATGGAAAGATAATATTTCCTCTTCATACTCTTGTGGCATTTTCTGAGATACCTTGGTTTTTGTTCACATGTTAAGTCTATAACATTTCATAAACCATCCTTAACATCCATTAAGTTTCACTGTGGTGCTAATTTATGAGTGCATATTTGAATAATTTTTGTATTAATTCCAGCCTGTACCATATGGATCCTTCCCACTAACACCAGCATTTTTTTGAATTGCACAGGTGGGAACTTTCCCTGCAATACATCCTACGTTCCCGTAACCCTCCTGGTCTCAACCTTTGTTAGGCACTGTCCTCACCCATCTGGCCCCTTCCCTGCTCCAATTCCAGCACTACACAGCCGTCATTCCACCACCACACCCAGGCTTTATTTTATTTTATATTTTTTAAATTTATTTCTCTCTTTTTCTCTCCTTTTCCGCTACTCCCCCCCCCCCCCCCCCCCCCATTTCTCTCCTGCCCGCTGCCCAACCTGTAGCACTTCACTGTTCGCCATCCCCACCATACTATCCCTCCCCCTCCCCTTTCCCCTCCCCACCCCAGCCTCCTCCTTCCCCCTAACCAGTCGCCACTCCCATCATGCACTGGTGCTGCTCCTCGCAGTGTGGTTTCAGTTGCCTGAGACTGCAGTTGTTTGTGTGTGTGTGTGTGTGTGTGTGTGTGTGTGTGTGTGTGTGAGCTTTAAGTCCGAAATCTTTTTTTGTGCCTATCTGCAACTCAGCCTCGCTATATAATGAGTGGCAACTTTCCTTCCCAGCTATATAATGAGTGGCAACTTTCCTTCTCAGAATATTGTTACATTCCATCCTGGATTTTCCATTGCTTGTCATATTTCTCAACCTCAGGATGCCACAAATACCTTCTTTCTTGTATTAAACTAATAAGTTTCTAAAAATCCATGTTTTGTGTTTCGGAACAGTGCCCAATTCAACCAAAGAAAACTAACTGATCTGAATTCCATTGCCCGTCATCTGAAGTCTGTACAGTCAGGCATTGAGATTCCACTGCACTGAGACTGTGCACATAGTGGCAAACTCTTTTGAAAAAATCAGCTGTTTTCAACCGATCTCACTCATCAGCTGAATACATGTCACTGCCACTATGACCGCAGCCTAAAAAAGTAAATAACCTAGTAAATAGTGAAATTCAACAACATAGGAAAAGGGGTGAGCTTTGTTAACAGAGGTTAAACTCCAGGTGGGTGCCAGGATGAGAGGATATGTTCAAGAGCACATAATGGTAGGAATCGCTATCTAAATTTGCTCTTACAGTCTGCCAACTTTGGTATCTCAAGATGGTACTGACTCATCAACAAAGAATTCAATGTGAAACTTTCAAAAACATTTTGATAAGAATGGCATGAACTTTCATGGCAAATTAAAACTGTCCACCAGAACAGATTTAAATGTGGATCTATCACCTTACTGTTGCATTGTTTAAGTATACATCGTCAACAAATACAAGCTGCTCCATGAAACACAAATGTCAAGTTTCAATTGCTGCTCCAGCAAACAATTTAAATTTACAAAGGCTCAGTAAAACCATTTTCTCATAAGTATATTATCCAACCCTGTCATCCTAAATGTTTGTTGCAAAAAAATTTACTTTAGAGCAGAAATGCGCAATTGTAAACCTGAAGACTACAAGTTGAGTACGTTTGGCATGGCTCAGATAGTGAACACTGCTATCTGTGTACCAAAAGTTCAGCATCAGACTTAGAGCCTGTACATACAGATATCAACGGGTAAAACTGTGAAGTAGTTATCGGAGATATTGGCCTTTCTGCTCATCACTGTCAGATAATAAAGCTAAAGACAGGCTTGGCAAAACTGCAGGACTACAAAGGATCTTCTCAGAACGTAATACATGTTTTCTCTAAGGCAGTGGTAAATCAAACCTAGGATGAAGTGAATATGGAAAACAATGTAGGTGCTAAATTCTCTAAGTTCTGCACATATTTTAAATTACTTTCCAAGGGGACATTTCCAAAAGTATCATTTAAGGAAAATAGATAACTGCAGGCATTAGAAAGTCCTTCCAGACACTTAAATTTCTCAGTTCTTTATCAAAGCACTACTCTAATCCACAGTTCCTAGATTGCTAACATAGGTATAAAAAAATATACATGAGGGTACTGCTTGCTGAAAAAACAAAACATATGTAATGCTGAAAGTAAGGTGAAGTATAGTAGTGTTGTATGACACAAAACCAGAAACTGGAAAAAACAGACACAAATACAATAGCACACAAATCCAAGATGGGGGTAGTATAATACAAAATCCTTAGGAACTGGCAATTTTGTGAATGGCTATTTCTCTGTTATTACAGAGAAGTTACAGCAAAATCTTACTTAAAAAAACACATGTAGCGCCAACAATGAGCTACAAAACAAGAACAATGATGTTCTTTCCTACAAAAGAGCTTCAAGTTAAGGAGAATAATGCAAAAATAAAAAAAAACAATAAATCAGCAGGTATAGATGAGGTACCATCCTCTGTTCTGAACATTTACATAGAGACCCATTAAACAGACATTATGAACCTTTAACCTCAAATATTTTTCCACAGTAGCTAAGTCAAGCCCAAGTTACACCTTTACTAAAAAGAGGTAAATAACATGAGGAGTATTGAGAACTACATATAAATTCTCAAAAATGAATTGAATCAATCATGACAGATACGCTAATATTTACATGAATAACTACAACCGTTTTAACGATGTGCGGTTTGGTTTCTGAAGTGAGAAAAACAGAATAACGGCGATAACAGAAACTTCCTGGCAGATTTAAACTGTGTGCTGGACCGAGATTCGAACTCGGGACCTTTGCCTTTCCCGGGCACATGCTCTACCAGCTGAGCTACCCAAGCATGACTCACGACCCATCCTCACAGCTTCAGTTCTGTCAGTATCTTGTCTCCTACCTTCCAAACTTCACAGAAGCTCTTCTGCAAACCTTGCAGAACTAGCACTCCTGGAAGAAAGGATATTGCAGAGACATGGCTTAGCCACAGCCAGGAGTGCTAGTTCTGCAAGGTTCACAGATGAACTTTTGTGAAGTTTGGAAGGTAGGAGACGACGTACTGGCAGAATTGAAGCAGTGAGGACAGGTTGTGAGTTGTGTTTGGGTAGCTCAGTTGGTGGAGCACTTGCCCGCAAAAGGCAAAGGTCCAGAGTTCGAGTCTTGATCAGCACACAGTGTTAATCTGCCAGGAAGTTTCATATCAGCACACATGCCACTGCAAAGTGAAAATCCCATTCTGGGGCATAACAGATTTCACAAATGAGGTACTTGAAGCTCTTACTCACAGACTCATAACACACAATTTCAAACAAGCAAAAGTAATCTGCTACCACCGGAAGTAGACATAAATGGTCATACACTAAATGAAACATCCTACGTAAAATTCCTTGGGTTTCAGTGGGACAACAAGTTAAAATTTATGTATTTTAATTGATTCAACTATTGAGGTCTTGGTGAAACATTCTATTTTATAATAACTATCGAAGTCAAATAGAGAGTAAAGATGTGAAGCTCATTGAATTAGAAATATTACAAAGTAAAAAACAGATGGGTGTATCCCCATATTTACTACTGAGCAAGCAGACTCAATTCAGTTATTCACCCCTTTCAGCCAGCTTCTACATAGCAGTGGAACTTAATGCCTTCATTTATAAATAGTAATCATACAAAGACCCATTCCCATGCACAGAGCTTTATTCCAGTGTATGTTTAGTCATAGAATAAATGTTATACTAATGGGTTTCATAAGATTGTACAATACATCTGTAACTGTCGAAATAGTCAACTGGAGATAACTATTATAATCTAAGTACAAAAGTGATAAAGTAAGAAATTACAATTGCTTACCTCTGCCTGGTTGTCATCTTTGGAATCAATTGTGTCATGTAAAATACACTTACAATCCAAAACCAACATTGTACAAAAATAATAAAGCTATGTGAAACAACAACAAAAAAGTTTTTCCATTTGGTTGTTTATTTATTCTTTGCCCATGGAGTCTAGCTGATAATTTCCAACTGAAAGTATAGCAATGCAGTGTGGACACGGTAACTGGTGAGTTCGGCATTGCACAATCACAATGATATGGAGGAGAGGATTGGGAGGGGGATATAGAATAGGGGGAAGGTAGACTGTGGGGAAGATGGTGTGAGTGCAGAACAAGTTAAGTTTGCATCCTGGGGTAGGATGGATAGGGGGCAGGTGGCTAGTGAAGTGAGGCAGTCATTGAGTGCTTATATTTCCACACAATGAATCTGTGTGCTCTCCCTGTGTCAAATGCTTATCTATAAATTTTGTGATGCATACTTCTTTAAGTGCCTCTCTCTTTATTTTAATATTTTGTTATACATTTCATCTGATTTGAAACATTACATAGATCATTTTCCACTGATTTATAAAAAGCAGAAGAATTGAGTCATCAACAGGTACAGATAAAAAAGGATTTATTCCAAAAGCTAGGAAATTTTCTTTTACTTTTATGCACGCCTGTCGACAACTCGAAGTGTCCACTTTCCAGTGAGTAGTCTCCTTTACTGTTAAAGTATTTACTGTATATTCTGCTAGAAATTTTCCACTATGATATCTAAAAAGATTATTTTATAGCAGACAATATTCACAATTACTTCCTTTTCAAGTTTCTCCTCCAACTGAACTGCACCGATAATTGTTGCGTCATCAGCACAAATAGTTAGTTTGCCATTTATATCATCTGCAAAAAAATTAGTGTAGGGAATAAATAGTGTCAGTCTGAGTACAGAACTTGGAGCCATCATGTTTGACAATTTGTAGCTCAGATTTGGAATCGAATATATACGATGTTTCAAAATGAATATATGTGTTTTAAGGTTTTGTAGTATTTGTTACATTCAACTTGCACTTATAAATAATACCTCAAATGAAAGAGCAGCTCCAACAGTTATTCTTACACGTGTTCAATGTGAGTACCGTTCGTCACACAATTCGACAGACGAGTTCTTCCTGAACCTTGACCAGTGTGTCTAGAGAAATTGTTGTAACAATGCTGTTTCTGAAGGCAGATGGATCATCTGGTAGTGGAGACACATACATATGATCCTTTATGCCCCCCCAAAGGTACAAATCACATGGCATCAGATTGTATACACCTACTATCACCGTCATACTTTAGCAAAATATCTGGAAATATCTTGCAGAGGATCCAAGAAAATTCTGGTCCTATGTACAATCACTAAGTCAGTCTAAGGCTTCCATCTATGCAGTCAGGCACAGTTGAAGATAGCACAATGAAAGCCTAAGTTTTAAATTTCACGTTCAAGAAATCATTCACGAAGGAGAATCGTATACACATACCACCATTTGACCATTGAACAGACTTCCGTATGGATGATAAAGTAATAAGCATCCCTGGCATAGAGAAACAAGTGAAGCAGTTGAAAATAAATAAGTCAGCAGGCCCAGATGGAGTCCAAATTCAGTTTTACTAAGAGTACTCAAAGGCACCAGCCCTTACTTAGCTTGCATTGATCATGAATCTCTCACCCAGCACAAGTGAGTGGAAACCAAATGCAGGTGACTCCTGTGTATAAGAAGGGCAAAAGAAAGGGCCATCAAAATTACGGACTAATATCCCTTACATCAGTTTGCTACAGTATCCTTGAAGAAAATTCTCAGTTCAAATATAACAAATTTTCTTGAGACCGAGAAGCTTGTCTCCACAAATCAGCGCAGTTTTAGAAAGCATTGCACGTACAAAACTCAGCTTGCCTTTTCTCACATGATATGCTGTGAACTATGGATGAGGGGCAATAGGCAACACAAAATGTCTAGATTTCTGGAAAGCATTTGGCATAGTTTCTCATTGCAGCGAGTGGAGTTATAGAATGCAGCATGTCGTCCTCGATGGTAAGTGTTCACCAGAGACAAGGGTATTGTCAGGAGTGCTCCAGAAAAATGTGATAGGGACTCTATTATTCTCCACATAAAAAAAAAGATTATTGTGATAGGGCCACTATTATTCTCTATATGAATAAATTATTTGGCGGTAAGAGTGGACCGCAATCTGCAATTGTTTGCTGATGATGCTGTGGTGTACAGTAAGATCTCAAAGTTCAGTAACTGTAGGACGATACAAGGTCATTTAGACAAAATTTCTAGTTGTGAGACAAATGGCAGCTGGCTCTAAATCTAGAAAATTTTAAGTTAATGTGGATGAGTAGGGAAAACAAACCTGTAATGTTCGGATACAGCATTAATAGCGTCCTGCTTGACACAGCATAATGTTGCAAAGCAATATGAAATGGAATGAGCATGTGAGGATTGTGGTAGGAAAGGCAAATGGTTGACTTTGGTTTATTGGGAGAATTCTAGGAAAGTGTGGTTCATTAGTAAAGGAGACCATATATACGACACTAGTGTGATCCATTCTTGAGTACTGCTCGAATGTTTGTGATCCATACCAGGCCAGGTTAAAGGAATGCATCGAAGCAATTCAGAAACAAGCTGCTAGGTTCAAACAACATGCAAGTGTTACGCAGATGCTTCAGAAACTCAAATAGGAACCCCTTGCAGGAAGGCACATTCTTTCTGCAGAACACTATTGAAAAAATTTAAGAGAACCGTCATTTGAATCTGAATGCAGAACCATTCTGTTGCCTCCAACATACATTGCACCTAAGGACCACAAATATAAGATATGAGAAATTCGGGCTCTTACAGAGGCATTTAGGCAGTTGTTTTTCCCTCATTCTATTTGGGAGTGGAACAGGAAAGGAAATGACTAGTAGGAGTATGGGATACCCTCTGCCACATGCCGTAAAGATAGATTGTGGAGTACTGATGTAGATGTGTACAGACCATGAGAAACAAGCTCTATCATTCAGCCCTTGCAACCAGTCCAACAGCTGGGTTCAACATCATTCAACCAATCATCTACTGTGTTATGCCACTGAGGCAGCACACTAACTTGCCAAATAAATATCTGTGGTCCAGCTTCTTCCAGCTGAGGAATAAGCCATACTTGTAGTGCATCAAGATAAGAAACACCAGCTGTCATTGCTTCACCAAAAAAGAAAGGCCCAGAAACTTTCCACTGATATATTGCATAAAAAGCATTCAATTTAGAAGAGTCTTGCTGTAACTGTACCATCTGCTATGATTTTCTGACCCCCTGATGTAAGCATTATGTGTATTCACATACACACTTAGATGAAATGTCAATTCTACATTTACAGCTATGTATATGTCTACATCTACATTTATCTCTACATCTGTATCTATATTCTGCAAACGACTGTGAGGTGCATGGCAGAGGGAAGGCCTATTGTATCAGATATCAGGATTGCTTCCTGTTCCATTCATACATGGAGCACAGGAAGAACGATTGTTTGAATGCCTCTGTGTGTGTAGTAATTATTCTAATCTTATTCTCATGATTCCTACATGAGCAATGTGCAGGGGGTTGTAATACATCCTTAGAGTAATTATTTAAAGCCAGTTCTTAAAACTTTTTTAATAGACTTTATCGAGATAATTGACATCTGCCTTCAAGAGTCCTCTAGTTCAGTTCCTTCAATATCTGTGACACTCTCCCTTGGATTATACAAAACTGTGAACATTCATGCTGCCCTTACCTGTATATGTTCAGTATCCCCTGTTAGTCCTATCTGGTACAGGTCCCACGCACTTGAGCAACAGTCTACAACTGGTTGCACAAATCATTTGTAAGCAATTTCTTTCATAGACTGAGTGCACTTCCCAAGTATACTACCAATAAAATGAAATCTATCACCTGCTTTAGCCACGACTGAACCTATGTGATCATTCCATTTCATATTCCTACAAAGCGGTACACCCAGGCTGGCATCTCCTACAGTGACTCATTGATATTAAGTCATAGGATACTGCCTTTTTCCTTTGTGAAGTTCAAAATTTTACATTTCTGGACATTAAGAGCACTGAAAGGCAACACGATCCAGAAAATCATCATCATGCAACAACATTTTGTCTGCAAAGTTGGCATTTCAGTCATAATCTGTAGGATTTAGAGCCTGTAACAACTGGAAACGATAAGGATGTAGCTGTAAGTGTCTCCTTAAAAAGTCGCCACATAGATGTCACTGGAAATGCTAATTCACAACTAGCCTACCAAACTGATTTCCTGAGTCTACAGGTGAAATACTCTCACTTGTCAACACTTCTTCAGCCACTCTTGGTCATTCCATACTCTTCCCTTTGCACACAACAAAATCACACAAAACCATTTATGCGTTGCTCTTTTATTGGATGTATTATGTTTTTATAATTATTGGATGTATTTCGTGTTTATAATTGTAAGCTGACTGTAATAAATGCTACATATTCCTTAAAACCTGTACATTCTTTTTGAAACACCCTATAAATATCCCCACAAGTGTCTGATTTTGGTGTGCTGTTCCCTATTCTTCAGTTACAATTTTATTGAGGAGTGTAAACAAGGATAAAACAATTAAAACTCAGTTTGTATTTTGCTCTCAGAAGCATCTCTCACTCTGCTGACCCAAAGACAACAGTGACTGCTTATTTTTCATATTTTTATTCCTGTTGTCTTATGGAATTGTCTCCTGGAGCAGTGCACCTAAAGTAAACACAGTTTTTATACAGTAGGAGTGTGCACCAAGAATGTTGTATAAAGTAGATAACATCTTGTAGAAGTGTTGTTAACAATCTTTTTGTACTCACTTCTCAAAATATTTACTCCTTACTGGTTTTAATAGTTGACAATAAAATTCAGTTTTAGTTGAACTGTCTTCTGTGGGGTTCACAATGGGGATATGTACTATGGTGGAACGTTATTCGGCTAGCTCCCACTTAACATACAGCAAGTACCTGAGAATCACAACCAGTTGAATAAAAAAATTTGAAGACACACCTCATTAGCTACTCTTTCCACAAATAATCTGAATACATGAACACCTAGATTCTAGCTTTATGGCAAGTACCAGTGTTCACAGCTGTATGACAAGCACTAATGTACTGCAAATAGGGCTCAATATTTAAAGATGTAAGTGACTACTTTCCTTGGAAAATACTACTAAAGTAATCAGATTAATATTAAGCTACCAATATGAGACAATAAGCAGCTACTTTGTCAGATTAGATTAGATTCAGATTTTATTCCACAGACCCAAAAATGAGATGAATCTGGCATACGTGAAAAAATCCCTCTCAAAAACAACATATAAAATTTGAATGTAATACTTGCTTCCCTGGTCATTTGTCAAGAGATTGTCGAGATATGTGAATATATTACAGAATCAATATGGAGCTAGATCAGCTGCTTCGGTCTGCTGCTTTGTCAAGCATAGGTTTGGTTCCTATTGAGGATGTTGGTAGGTGGGACTTCACAAGAAATGGCTTGTATGTCAATAAGAAAGAGAAGGTTAAATTGACTGGGATGATAGCAAAATCTTTAAGGGGGACGGCATTGAAACACATGGGAGTACCTTTTTTTTAAGGCTAAGATTAGTGTCCAGTGATTCAACATAGAATGAAATTAAACTTAACGAGAAGCTCAGACAGGCAGATACTACAGATGTTAAAATATCACAAGATTCTTATATTAGCACAGTGAAATAAAGGGTGCGGCAGCATTCATAGTAGGATATTAAAAAAAAACACCATCAGCCACCAACTGTAATTCATTTATAACCTCTTATGTCAATTAATAGTTAAAGGTATGCCATTTACTAATGTGTAAGTCATTGTCCATTGCGTGGATTACTTTTTGAATATGACTCCTGTCAAATGATGCCCCCTCTCCACAACACATTCATCTAGGCGGTGTTGGAAGCTTTCCATAAGTCAGAGTAACATATTCCTTGGGACATTGCAAATGGCACTTCTGATGCGATCCTTCAACTCAGGAATGGTGGCACAATGTGTTCAGAACAATTCTTGCTTCAGGTAGCCCAAAGGAAAAAGTCTGCACATGAAAGGTCAGGCGAGCGAGGCAGCCAGGAAATGTCACCAAAACTGGAAATTACTCTATCAGGAAATGTCTGTCGCTAGAAATCCATGCACATTCTGACCATATGCGAGGTCGCTCCATCTTGTTGAAACCATAATTGTTCCACATCCACATCAACCATACCTAATTGGGAAAGAACGAAGTCTTGCAGCATCTTTAGGTAGCGTTCACTGGTGTCAGTTACAGCCACACCACTGTCATCCTCAAAGAAGTAAGGGCCAATAATCCCAAAGGAAGCAACTCCACACCACACTGTGACATGAGAACTGTGCAAGGGCTTGATGTGCAGTTCATGCGGGTTTACATCACTCAAATAATGCATATTCTGTTTTTTCACTGAACCACGTAACTCGAAATGAGCTTCATCTGACATCAAGATGATGTGCAACATTTTATGGATTTTGGCGAAGGAGATCACATGAAACCCAATTGCGAGGCCTAATTTCCTGAACAATCTGCAGCTTATATGGGTGAAAACGGAGATTTTCATGCAATATTCTCCTGAATGAGCGATTGACATGCACAGTTTGTGCATGACGATGAGCACATCTTTTGGGCTACGCAATAGTGCAGCACGAACATTTTCCATGGCTTCTGGTGTCCACACAGTTCTTTCACTTCTTCCCAGTTTGCCACTGCAAACAGTACCTGCTGTTCGAAATACACGTACTCACCTCATAATTGTCCGTCCATCTGGAACTTTCCCATGACGTCCCAAGTTGATACGTTGAAGAAACAGATGTTGGGTAGCAATAACAGAGCCTTGTTTTGACTTAGGTCTTTCAGTGCTCTGTCAAACTCTTCATGCAGTATTGTATCTCCCATTTCATCTTCATCTACATCTCTTCCATTTCCATAATACTGTCCTCAAGTACATTGCCCTTGTATAGGCCCTCTACATACTCATTCCACCTTTCTGCTTTCCCTTCTTTGCTTAGAACTGGGTTTCCATCTGAGCTCTTGATATTCATACAAATGGTTCTCTTTTCTCCAAAGGTCTCTTTAATTTTCCTGTAGGCAGTATCTATCTTACCTCTAGTGAGATAAGCCTCTACATCCTTACATTTGTCCTCTAGCCATCCCTGCTTAGCCATTTTGCATTTCCTGTCGATCTCATTTTTGAGACATTTGTATTCCTTTTTGCCTGCTTCACTTACGGAATTTTTATATTTTCTCCTTTCATCAATTAAATTCAATATTTCTTCTGTTACCCAAGGATTTCTACTAGCCCTCGTCTTTTTACCTACTTGATCCTCTGCTGCCTTCACTACTTCATCCCTCAAAGCTACCCATTCTTCTACTACTGCATTTCTTTCCCCCATTCCTGTCAATAGTTCCCTTATGCTCTCCCTGAAACTCTGTACAATCACAGGTTTAGTCAGTTTATCCAGGTCCCATCTCCTTAAATTCCCACCTCTTTGCAGTTTCTTCAGTTTTAATCTACAGGTCATAACCAAATGGAAATGTCTTACAATTTAAAACCTGGTTCCTAAATCTCTGTCTTACTATTATATAATCTATCTGATACCTTTTAGTATCTCCGCGGTTCTTCCATGTATACAACCTTCTTTCATGATTCTTAAACCAAGTGTTAGCTATGATTAAGTTGTGTTCTGTGCAAAATTCTACAAGGCAGCTTCCTCTTTCATTTCTTACCCCCAATCCATATTCACCTACTACGTTTCCTTCACTCCCATTTCCTACTGCTGAATTCCAGTCACCCATGACTATTAAATTTTCGTCTCCCTTCACTATCTGAATAATTTCTTTTATTATATCATATATTTCATCAATTTCTTCATCATATGCAGAGCTAGTTGGCATATAAACTTGTACTACTGTAGTAGGTGTGGGCTTCGTGTCTATCTTGGCCACAATAATGTGTTCACTATGCTGTTTGTAGTAGCTTACCAGTGTTCCTATTTTCCTATTCATTATTAAACCTACTCCTGCATTACCCCTATTTGATTTTGTGTTTATAACCCTGTAGTCACCTGACCAAAAGTCTTGTTCCTCCTGCCACCAAACTTCACTAATTCCCACTATATCTGACAGTAACCTATCCACTTCCCTTTTTAAATTTTCTAACCTACCTGCACGATTAAGGAATCTGACATTCCACGCTCTGATCTGTAGTATGCTAGCTTTCTTTCTCCTGATAACGACATCCTCTTGAGTAGTCCCCTCCCGGAGATCCAAATGGGGTAATATTTTACCTCCAGAATATGTTACCCAAGAGGACGCCATCATCATTTAACCATACAGTAAAGCTGCATGCCCTTGGGAAAAATGACGGCTGTAGTTTCCCCTTGCTTTCAACCGTTCGCATTATAAGCACAGCAAGGCTGTTTTTGTTAGTGTTACAAGGACAGATCAGCCAATCATGCACACTGTTGCCCCTGACACTACTGAAAAGGCTGCTGCCCTCTTCAGGAACCACACATTTGTCTGGCCTCTCAACAGATACCCCACCGTTGTGGTTGCACCTAAGATACGGCTATCTGTACCGCTGAGGCACGCAAGCCTCACCACCAACAGCAAGGTCTATGGTTCATGGCAGGGGGGACCAGTATGACATAATTGAATAAAAGTAAGGAAAGTATGCAAGTTTTTTCATATTTATATCTCCTACATGTGACATCATTTACATTGCAAACACAGACATGTTTAGGTGCTTCAGCAATTCTGTTGTATGCCCTTCCCATCTGAATTTTTTATCAAGCTGTAATTCCATAAATTTAGCACTGTCAACCTCTTCCACTTGCATGTCTTAAGTGTTACACACATGCTGGAAGGAAATCTCTTACAGGTTCTGAATTGCATATAGTGGGTCTCTTCAAAGACTTATGGCAACAACTTAGCTTTAAACTATTTATTAATGTTAATGAAAATTTGATTAGCAGCCATTTCTAAATCTTTACATGACTTGCTATTTATTTCAATGTTTGTAACATCTG
The DNA here is from genome assembly GCF_023897955.1 of Schistocerca gregaria. NCBI lineage: Eukaryota > Metazoa > Arthropoda > Insecta > Orthoptera > Acrididae > Schistocerca > Schistocerca gregaria. The sequence continues at coordinate 791,620,651 of NC_064921.1, forward strand.
CAGTCATACTTAGACAAGAGGTCATTAATGTACACCAGAAAAGCAATTGATCTAAGATTAAATCTTGAGGAATACCATGCATAATTAATACCAAATCAGAAGAAGATGACTGCTTACTCCACAGGTATTTCGCAATGGCAACCTTTGTTTCTTGTACGTTAGGTAAGACTCAAACCATTTCGCAGCACTCTCAGTGAAGAGACATCATAATGTACTAATAACACACTATTAATACTTGGGTTGTTCCATCCACTCGACCATTTCAAAATCTAATGAAATTTGGTGTGAATGTTCTGTATGATCTTTGATGGTCATATTCCAAGTTTCAATTCAGTATCTTCAATGGCTGAATTTATAGGGGCTTTTAAAGAGAGGCTACTCATCTTTGTATCACATACAAAGGTGCAAATGTGCCAAGTTTGTTAAGTTTTTTTTTAAAGTTCTAGCACACATTTGGTCATTTGCTTTACCATACATAGACAACTTTTTATACTGAATCACACTATGGCAAAAATTTGTGATTTAGCCACAACTATATATAGATACAAGCCTCTAAAGTGGTAAAAAATTTGTCATGCTAGTCTGTGAGCCGAGGTTTGACCGACGTCTGCTGCTTTTTGTATGAACCAATCACAACAAAACTTCAGATGGTTATTCCTACCTATAATGTCTACATATGGATCAAATTTAATTAACATTGAATACCTAGAAGAAGAGATATGTGTATTCAAAGTCGGCCAAAATTTTCTATGTGCAAATTTTATGGCCTTTTTTTTGGGGGGGGGGGGGGGGGGTTGGAGGGGGGAGGCAATATCTCAACTGTGTCTTCTTCAATCCTGTTTTTCTTGCCACAGCTGGAAAGAGCATGCTAAGCTTTCAAAGCTATATTGTTTAATTTCTGGATCTCGCATCTTGATGGGTAAGAATACATTTCAAAAGTTATTATTTTAGCGCCTCAAGAAGATTGAAAGGTGCAATATTTTGCTCATTATGACCCACAGTTAATTTGTTTAGTATGTAAATCAGTTTCAAACATTATTTTAACATATACCATAAAACAAGCAAAATACACAACACAGCAAACTTGCAAAACAAAAACACTAAAGAGTCAGTTCCATTTTTGGTTAAATACTTCTACAAGTTTGACAAAGACAGACTGAGGGAAACTATTGTTTTCCTGATGATGGTGGTGGTGGTGGTGGTGCATTTGAAGTCATGAAAATAAATTGCTCAGGAATCCCGCGGGTGTCTTTAGCAGTTGGCCAGTGGAAGGAATGAGCAAAACCATGTGGGTGCATAAAGCTGGTAAGGACATCTTGTTGTACATGTGAAAATTCACACACTTTGCCAACCCACCAAAAATTGTTGTACATACATGCAACATAGTGACCTGGTTTTAAACTCGCAATTGAGGTTGCTGCAATTTCTTCATCTGCTTCAGAGGCATTAACTGTGAATGCTGTAGCATCATTGGAAACTCCGTGTACTCTGAGCTGATTACATTTAATTGGCTTAAACTGTTGTTTTTCTCTTGTTCCAAATATTGTATGTCCCATGAAAAACCTTGTTTCTTAATCAGGCTGAATTTTTTCAACATCTTCTTTTGGTACATAAAAAAACTTTATGCCTGGAATACCATCATTACAGAATTTGAATAAATCATGTGGAGTCAATATCTGGTTGTCTAAGGGCCTCTGCAAACTAGCACAGACTGCTAGTCTTTTTGCTGTTACCACAGTGTCATAACAAGGTGATTTGCTTTGGCTTGTCCCAAAAAAATTCCCTTCAACAGTGATGTCAATATCCTTTTTGTGCAGACATAAATTGGTGAAACTTTTGAAATTGTTATATTGAGCAACTGACCCATCACTACAGTAATAAATGTTCACAATGCTTTCAATCTTTGTCTTTAAATATGCTATTTACTTTATTTGAAAGGCATGGATAGTAATGGCATCATGATGGAGACAGTTGCTCATCATACAGATGCTAATACTCTTGACATTCTTTTTCACCAAAATAGATAACAAATGGACATAATGTGGCCTGACTAGTCTTCCAATAAAATTCTTGTGCAGCATCTTAAACAACAAATGAGTAATCGTCAGCAAAAGCCATCAACATAATTAATTCATTTTCTTCAATATTTCTTTTTAACTGCTTAAGGCGTAAATTTTAGTGTTTTGTCACAAAGTGATTGCTTCTTAACCCAGTAATTTCAAAAATCACTGCCTCAATGAAATCTTTAGCGGTTCTCTGACATGTCTCCAATGTTTGTCTGTCAATGTGGACCCATTGCTGATATTGCATTGTTTCTTCAGGGTCATAGTCTTTAAAAGTGTCTTCAAGAAAAGCCTCTAGTTGTATTTTTCCTGGACATTCCTCACAACATTGCAGCATACAATCTTTTGATTCCAAACTGCATCAATTTTTTTCCTCAAAACCCTGTAATCATCTTGGAGCGATGTTTCTCAAGCCAACATTGATTTGACATTTTGATGAATTGAACATATATATACTAAATGTGATCCAGAAGCACCAATGTAGTGCAACATTTTGGCCTGAGCACACAAAATTTTGAGGAGCTCAGTTGATTTCCATACTGCTTACAATAAGCGCTGAACATTTCTTTCAGGTTTCAAAGGAGGAGCTGTTTCTGCTTGTGAATCTTTTTCCCATTTACTCTTGCTACAACATAATCATTTTAGTCTGGGTGTAAACAAGAAAACTCATCATCTCTAAAACAAAGTGAGGACATTTTGGTTTAGGTCACCACTGAGCTTTTTTCCTTTTCGGTTTGAGGGGGTTGCTAAAATCCCATCTTCCAACTTAAGTTTCCTACAGTTATTTTCCATTTTAGTCGAAACAGAAAATTCTTTAGTCATTTTTTCAATAGTCCAGCTATTTGGGGGCAGGGTCAAATTTTGAACTTTATTGCAATTTCTTGAAGCCTGAAGCTTAATCTTAAGTTCTTCAGTTAATATATCCATATCTTTATATTTTTGGCAGTCTTCCATTTGTCTTATATATCTGCTTGGCTCACAGCAGCAGCTGTGTCAATTACCTTAGTAATGCTGCCTTGGGCTTTCAGAACTTTGTGCTTTATGTATCCCATTGAATCCCTTTTGCTGATCCAATGAAGTTTAAATGGTGACTGTCCAAGTGATGATAATGAAGTATTAGCAATAAAGCAAGCATCAATAACATCCATGTCTTCAGTGGATAGTGATTCTTGCTTACCCTGGTGGATGATTCTTTTTGAGCCACTTCATTTCTACATTTGGTACAAATTTTCTGACCAGGTTCAAAAACTAAATTGTTATAACCTTTAATCACAATAATTGCGTGGATATTCACACTCTCTCTTAGAAACAATAGCTGATCACATGATTACAACTCAGTCTCTCGTATTCGACTGCTGTGCCGTGACATGCGGCCGGTGCCGTTCGTAGCTAGGTGGCGCTCCCGCGCTCATCCGATTTGCGGAGCGCCTCTATCGCCGTTTGTGCGTACTGTCGTGGCGGCACTGTTAAATGTCGTGGCACTATCACAACACTTTTCCCCCCTTGAAAAAAATAAACACTCACTTCCTTGGAGACATGGACAGCGCAGAGACATCCATGGCCTCTTGTGAGGCCCCGAGGAGATCCCGCGCAGAGACACGAGAGTATGGTCGAAAATGTCCAGGACGGAAGCTCGTGCATGGAATGTGCCTCCTGGATGAGACGATGGGTGAAAACTCCGGAGCAGCATCCATAGGTGTCATTGACCTGGGAGTGTGCTCCAGCGAGATGGGTCCCGGAGAAGGCGGCGTCACGACTGGGGCCGGTTCCGGAGTACTTGGAAGCGGCAGCGATGGCGGCTGCATCAACACGGACGGTAGATCGGCAGCAGCGACAGGACTGGCGTCTCGGGCTGGTGGAGGCGAAGGATGGGGCGGTGGCACAGGCGTGGCCACCACTCGTGGGCGCATCTGGTCGTAATGGCGAACAACCGTGCCGTCGCCCGTACGGATTTCACAAAGCCGGCGGCCGCGAAGAGCCTTGACCACCCCTGGAATCCATTTAGGGCGAGATCCATACCCTTGTGCCCACACGTCGGCGCCCACCGAGTATTTTCCCGCACTAGGGGACACAGTACAAGGCCTGACAGGGTGAAGCAGGTGCAGTAGAGTGCGCGGTTGGCGGCCATGCAAGAGTTCAGCAGGGCTGCGATCACCCAGAGGCGTGAAGCGATAAGAACTCAGAAATTGCAGCAGGGCGTCATCTGTGGAAAAGTCACTAAGGAATTTTTTCATCTGGCATTTGAAAGTGCGGACAAGGCGCTCGACCTCCCCATTCGATTGCGGATGGAAGGGAAGCGCGGTAACATGATGAATCCCTTGTCCAGTACAAAAATCACGGAAGGCCTGCGAAGAGAACTGAGGGCCATTGTCCGTGACGATCGTGGATGGAAGACCTTCTAGCGCAAAGATTTTGGACAAAGCCAGCGTCGTCGCCGCAATGGTGGACGACGGACATCTAACAACAAACGGAAACTTCGAGAAGGCGTCAATCAACAGTAGCCAATAAGTACCGAGGAAGGGGCCAGCAAAGTCGGCGTGCACCCATTCCCATGGCTGAGCTGGATCAGGCCACGGAGAGGGCATTGTACGAGGTGCTGCCAGTTGTTGAGCACACTGGCCACATGCAGCAACCATATGGGCGATGTCCGAATCAATACCGGGCCAATAAACGTGCCTGCGGGCCAGGGACTTAGTCCGAGAAATACCCCAATGGCCTCCGTGCAACAGTTTGAGAACATCTTTGCGAAGAGAGGCTGGCACCATGACCCGTGGAGATGCGCCATCCGTGGCCAGAAGAACAACACCATCACGAACAGACAGACGAAGGTGCAAGGCATGGTAGTTGCGAAGGGGATCCGATGCCCGGCCCTTGGTCCTGTCCGGCCAACCTCGTTGAACAAAACCGATCACCCGACGCAGGACCGGGTCCCGCGCAGTAGCTGACGCGACGTGCGAACCTGTAAGTGGAAAGCCCTCGACCGCACGACGTTCTTCCTCATCAATGTGGAAACAGAGGAGTTCATCACGATCGAAAACAGGGTCGGGGCCCATCGGCAATCGCGACAATGCATCAGCGTTGGCGTGCTGGGCCGTGGGGCGATAGTGAATCTCATAATGAAAACGAGACAAGTATAAGGCCCAACGTTGCAGGCGGTGAGCTGCCTTATCCGGAAGTGACGCCGAGGGGCTGAACAGAGAGACCAGCGGTTTGTGGTCGGTAATGAGGTGAAACTTAGAACCATACAAAAAAACGCTGAACTTTTTTAGAGCATAAATGATAGCGAGCGCCTCCTTTTCGATTTGAGAGTAACGCCGTTGCGCCTCGTTGAGGGTCTTGGAAGCATAGGCAATGGGTCGTTCCGACCCATCCTCATACCGATGGGCGAGAACAGCCCCTAGGCCATACTGTGACGCGTCAGTCGCCAGAACCAAGTGCTGACCCGGACGGAATGTGGCAAGACAAGGCACCGACTGCAAATGAGCCTTAAGGCGGACAAAAGCCTGCTCACACCCGTCGGACCAACAGAAGGGGATGTTTTTGCGTAACAGCTGATGCAGAGGATAAGCTACCGCCGCTGCGGATGGAATGAATTTGTGATGATAAGCAATCTTGCCAAGAAACGCCTGAAGTTCTTTGACCGTAGACGGCCGGGGTAGAGCGTTAATGGCCGCAACATGCTCACGGAGAGGGCGTATGCCCTCACGGGACAAGTGGAAACCAAGATACTCAATGGAGGGTTGGAAGAACTGTGACTTGTACAGATTGCACCTCAACCCAGCCGAATGCAAAACCCGAAACAGTGAACGTAAATTACGAAGGTGCTCCGCAGTGGAGGCTCCCGTGACAACAATGTCATCCAGATAGTTTATGCAGCCGGGAACGGAAGCCGTGAGCTGTTCCAAAAACCGCTGAAAAATGGCCGGTGCGCTAGCGACGCCAAATGGTAATCGCTGGTACTGATACAACCCACAAGGAGTGTTGATAACGAGAAATTCCTTGGATGGAGCGTCCAACGGCAACTGATGGTACGCCTCCGATAAGTCAAGTTTGGAAAAGAACTGGCCCCCAGCGAGCTTGGTAAACAACTCCTCAGGACGAGGAAGAGGATAAGTGTCAATGAGGCTCTGAGCGTTGACAGTGGCTTTAAAGTCACCACACAATCGCAGACTCCCGTTTGGTTTAGAAACCACCACGATCGGCGATGCCCATTCGCTGGAGGTAACCGGAAGGAGAATCCCTGAAGCTGTTAACCTGTCTAGCTCAGCCTTGACAGGTGCACGCAACGCCACCGGAATAGGGCGTGCCCGGAAAAACTTAGGGCGACCCGTAGGTTTAAGAGTAATGTGGGCTGCAAAATCCTTAGCACAACCCAGACCAGCAGAGAACACGGACGAAAATTCACAACACAATCCATCCAGCTGTTGATACGGAATGTCCTCAGATATGAGGTCCACATCATCATCAATGGAGAACCCGAACAACTGGAAAGCATCATAACCGAACAGGTTTTCAGTGCCCGCATGATCCACCACATAAAACGTGAGGGGCCGAACAACAGACTTGTAGGCAGTGGAAGCATCAAACTGACCCATGATAGGAATTTTCTGCTGATTATAAGTCCTCAGATTGCGCGTAACTGGAGACAAAGGAGGGGAGCCCAACGCCAAATATGTGCGAGAATTAATGAGAGTTACTGAAGAGCCAGTGTCCACTTGCATGCGGATGTCTTTATTCAGAACACGAACAGTAACAAACAACTTATTTGTTTGAGAAAGCACACAGTGAACATCCATGTCCGACGCCTCGTCCTCGTCGACAGGAACTTTATGGGACTGACACACAGAAGCAATGTGGCCTTTTTTCCTACATGAATTACACGTGGCCCAACGTTTTGGACACGCTGCCCTGTCGTACTGTACGAAACAATGGGGGCAAGAAGGAAGCGCAGAATGAACCGGCTTCTGTGGTTGCTGGTTTCGCTGCGAGCGTTGCGGCCCAACGCGACGTTGTTTACGCGAGTGAACCGCCGCCACATCTTCGTTCTCCTGTGCAACAGGCAAATTGTCCTTGTCGAGAGTTGACTGTACAGCGCCTACATCACACCACGCGTCTATTTGCGCGCCAGCAGCGTGAGACACTTCAAAGGATTGAGCGATGCTTAGAACTTCCGACAACGATGGGTTTGGCAGTTGTAGGGCACGTTGCCGAACTTCTTTATCAGGAGCAAGCCGTAGAACAGCATCCCTAACCACTGAATCAGCATAAGACTCGTGATGAGTGTCCGTGACAAACTGACATTTCCTACTCAGGCCGTGTAGTTCCGCCGCCCAAGCCCGGTAAGATTGATGGGGCTGTTTACGACACCGGTAGAACGCCACGCGGGCGGCAACGACGTGGGTGTTTTTTCGATAATAGGCAGACAATAAATCACACATTTCTTGGAAGGACAGGGAGGCTGGTTCCCGCATAGGGGCTAACTGAGATAGCAGCTGATAGACTCGAGGGGAAATCCAAGATAGAAATAACGACTTATACATAGGAGCGTCGACAACGCTGAAAGCCAAGAAGTGTTGCCGCAAACGCTTCTCATAATTCTCCCAGTCTTCAGCGGCCTCGTCATAAGGAGGCAATGGAGGCGGAGAAGAGGAAGACAGACGATGAGTAAGCGACGTCGACAACGCCTGAATCGCTGCCGTCAGCTGTGTTTGTTGAGCCTGAATAGTAGCTGTCAGCTGTGTTTGTTGTTCAATGAGCACTTGCATAAGCTGTTCCATGTCTGCCCCGTCACGAACACGCAAATCCACAACGCGGTGAAAATATCCCGACCTCGTCGCCAAAAAGTGTTATAACCTTTAATCACAATGGATATTCACTCTCTCTCTTAGAAACAATAGCTGATCACATGATTACAACTCAGTCTCTCGTATTCGACTGCTGTGCCTTGACATGCGGCCGGTGCCGTTCGTAGCTAGGTGGCGCTCCCGCGCTCATCCGATTTGCGGAGCGCCTCTATCGCCGTTTGTGCGTACTGTCGTGGCGGCACTGTTAAATGTCGTGGCACTATCACAACATAAATTAGTCAGTAACTTCAACCTATCAGACATTGCAATGGTTACTGCTGTTAAAGCCTTCTTGGCTACATGTTTTTCTTTACCAAATGGGTTGCGACAAGTCTTCTGCAGGCACTAAAATTTTGTCATCAACAAGGCGTTGTGATATGAACACATTTGGACATCTTCAGTTAAATCAAGCCCAGACCTAAGTCGCAGAAGCTCCTTGTCCATTGGTAACATTTCCTTAACTTATTGTAGTTGACTTTTGTTGTAATAGAATGCTGATGACTTACAACAAGCAGCTCCATCTGATCCACCAAAGGAGTTGGGTGAAGGGGTCTCTTGGTTCATTTTATACAATAGTTTATTAAGCTATAACAAGCAATTTCTAAAGCTCATAAATATTCATGTTTGAAGCATAGAAGACTCAGTCTTGTTTGTATATGAAATTTAGAAACTGGGCCAAAATATAGAATTTGGACCATCAATACATATTGTTTTAGTGCTTACCTTCAGCAACAACAATGATGATTGATTATTCAAGCACTCAATAATCAACATTAAGATTGTACAATGTCAATGCCAAAGATTACACCACACAGAAGACTGACACAATGAAAACTGCCAATAATGAAAGCAACAAGTGAAATTGGTGATTCAGCAATGTATCACTACTGTGAGGATAGAACCTTAAAATCTATTGATGCTTTATGATGCTGACAGAAACTAAATGACAGGGCATATATGTACCACCATGCTTTGTAGGGCTAAAACATTCCAAAGCAACATAGCATTCCATTATAATCTTCTAGATTTTACAATCTTACGAGCATTTTCTGAGGTTTTATTATTTTATATTCTATACTGTAAAATAATGTGAAAACACTTCTTATTAGCATAGTCACACTCTCTAAACCACGGGCAAATCCTTTATTTAAAGACATTACAATTACACATTTTTTTATTTACAATTTCAAATTGTATTAATTTTTTGTATTTATCAATAATCCATTTTCCCTACTTTTGAATAGCTATTCTTACTCATCAATATGCAAGATCCAGAAATTAAGCAATATAGCTTTGAAAGCGTAAAGCATGCTCTTTCCATCTGTGCACATAGAAAATTTTGGCCCACTTTGCAGATGCATATCTTTCCTTCTAGGCATCCAATGTTCATTAAATTTGATCCATATATAGACATCACAGGTAGGAATAACTCTCTGAAGTTTGGTGTGAAGTGTTCATATGAAAAGTGGCAGTGGTTGGTCAAACCTTGGCTCACAGAATAGCAGATGAATTATTTAACCACTTTAGAAGCTTGTATCTATATATAGGTGAGGCTAAATCACAAATTTTTGCCATGGTGCGATTCAGCATAAAAAGTTGTCAATGTACGGTTAAGCAAATGACCAAATGTATGCTAGAACTTTTAAAAAAGCCTAGCAAACTTCGCACATTTGCACCTTTGAATGCGATGTGAAGGTTAGTAACCTCTCTTTTAAAAGCCCCTAAAAATTGAACCACTGAAGATACTGGACTCAAATTTGCTATATAACTATGAAAGACCATATAGAATCTTCACACTAAATTTCATAACATTTTGAGATGGTTGAATGGGGACTCTTTTTTAATATTGGTCCCTTTGATCTGGAAGGACCCACATAAGAGAATGCTGTGGTTCATACAATCAGAGGCTTTTGGCGGGTCACAGGAAATTCTAATACCCTCTCATTTGTTATCCAATGAATTAAGTACAGTCCCATTGTACGTGTAAATGGCCTTCTCTCTATTGGAACCCTTAAGGAACCCAAACTGTGACTTCGACACTATAATATTCGCAATCAGATGCTTAAGAAGACGCTCGAACACAATGTTTTAAAATATTTTTGAGAAAGCTCACAAAAGTGAAATTGATCGATAGTTTGATGGTGTTTCTTTATCCCCCGTCTTCTAAAGAGGCTCAACTTCAGCATATTTTAGGCAGTCTGGAAATGCTCCACTGGTAAGACATTGATTACACAAATAACTTAAGATAGAACTCAACTCACTTGAACATTCTTTAATTAACTACATTGATATGTTACCATAATCACAAGAATATTTTGATTTTAAGGATTTTATGATGAATTCTACTTCTTTGGGAGAAGTGTCATTCCACTGCACTGTTTACTGGACCTGATAACCAAAAGCTGCCAGTAACAGAAACAAAGTACTGGTTTAAGAAACAGAAACAAAATACTTATATAAGAGGTTTGCAACACTATGTGCACTTGTCACCAATGTCTCATTCATTCTTAGAGCCATTGGTTCCTCTTCTTTACTGGCCCCACATGTCTCTGTCTTCACTATATCCCATATAGCTTTTATTTTATTGCCCGGTGTAATTATCTTTTTCTCATAATGAAGCTTCTTAGATTTCTGGGTTACTTGCTTCAATATTCTGCTCTATTCTTTGCACTGCGCTACACTGCTAACACCAGAGCTGTTCTTAGATAGTAGGTACAGCTTCCTTTTTGTCCAACATTATACTTTATTCCTTGTATAATTCATGGTATATTTTTAAACTTCTGTTTGACTCGAGTTACCTGTTTGTGTTGGGGGTGGGGATGGGAGGGGGGGTGGGGGAGGGGAATTTTAAATCAGAAAGTAAAATTACTAATGAATGCTCTGAATTTCCCATTTGAGTCAGAAAGTCTTGTAAACATCTATCAAGTTCATGTCTTTGAGCAGTCTCCTAAAATTTTAAATTGTTGACTGACTTATTACCCTCCTGTACTCAGATTTAATATATTTTATATCCTGACATGCTTCAACATTTAACATAAGATGGTGCATATCATGATAAGATAGCCCATTTACTATTTGTTTTGTGATTGACTTTTTTCTCTAGATTTGTCTACAAAGGTATTATCAACAGCAGTCTCAGAGCATTTACTTACTAAAGTTGTCAGCTGTTTCCTGGCCCACAATGAGTGTACTGGGGTAGTTTGGAGGTGTGGCGTAGGGTGAGGGATGGAGAGAGGCGGGAGGCAGGGAGGGGATTGGAGGGGAGGAAGCATCTAGCAGCTCTTGGGAGAGTGGGGAGCCATTTGTGGCCTACTAAGGTTGCAGTTAGATGGGGCAGGCGGCATACAAATTCTGTTGCCACATCAGTTAGTTGCATGCTGTTTGTTACCTCATGCCCTAGTCTACAAAATCGTGTGTCCACGTATCTGCCACCTGCCCCCTCCTCAGCCAGCTCACAGATGGCTCCCTACTCTCCCATGAGCCGCTTACCCCCCAAACCCCTTCCTGACTCTCTCCGTCCCTCACCCAACATCATCCCACACCACCACCTCACCTCAGTACACTTGTAGCGGTTCCACCTGCTTTGTTTCTTTCTTCATTTGTCATCCTCGGTGTAGACATACTGCATTGCTACACTGCCTGAAAAATGGGGTGTGGATTCCAACACTGACTACTGTAATTAATGTAGCCAACACGTGCGCAGTTGCGTTTCACAGTACTTTAATTTCACTGTTCACAAACCCCTAATAATGCACAGTTATATGGGCAGTGCATGCTTGTATAACTTTTGATAAGCCTCATTAATAGGTTGCAGTCGAACATCCACATGCTGCTACAATAGTTTAATGTTGAACATCTACGAGCAGTAAAACCTAACCACAAAGTTCACAGCTATTGAAGAATAATCAGGTCATTGTTCTTAAACATTGCCTAATTGTGTAACACTTATTCCACATTTAAGTTCATGCATTGTTATCGTTCTAATCAACACAGATTCCTTGTCTGAAACTCTGACGTGGACTGACTGTCGCGTGACCAAAAATTAGGCCCTTATATATCATCATAACAATAGGCCCTGAAACTACACATTGTTCATTGTTTAATTTACAGAAATTACAATTCAAACTTAACTCATTAAATTAACTGGATACATCGAAAAATTGCGTCTTTTTAACAGTTTCTTCTACTGCAAGAGTTAGGCTAAATTATTTGTTTAAAACATGAAATTAACAAATATCATTATGCAAAAAATACTTTTGACAAAACTGTTAATTACTTTGGAATTAATGATGGGCTGGTTTTGCTAACATGTTTTCGAATAGTGCCAAATATATACTTTAAGATTACTAGTATTTGATCTTCCAAATGTTTATTATTAGTACAGAATTTATATTTCTTTATGCATCAACAATAGAATTTAAGTTACGGAACAATTACTGATTTCACCCTATAATGAAAGTATTAACTAGGAATAGTCAAAATAAATTAGATAATTAATTACATACATAAAACTAAGCATAAAATTAGATCTGGTGTTAAATTCTTTAAAACTGAGGGCCAACCTTTCTCTTATATGAAAATTCAGATTATATTCACGTATGTTAAAGGCAATTAGTTTAAAAAAAAATTAAGTAGGCAGATGGCAAAACAATAGGGGAAGTAAAATTATCCCAGATTGCTTCATTACAAACTGAGCAAGTTGGTGCAGTGGTTAGCACATTGGGCCTGCATTAGGGAAGACAACGCTTCAAACCTGCATCCGGCCGTCCTTATTAAGTCTTCTGTGATGTTCTTAAATAACTTCAGGCAAATGCCGGGATGGTTCCTTTGAGAGGGCACAGCCGACTTCCTTCCCTAATCCGATGGGACCAACAACCTTGCTGTTTGGTCCCCTCCCCCAAATCAATCAGCTATGATCGGCATCATGATTGACAACACCTCGAAGGAGCTGTGATGCGAATCAATGTGGGGTTAGGAATGGCTCCTGGGACAGCCAACTTTGCTCATGTTTCTCTGGTGCCCGTATGGACTATCACCAGATGGGGTTTCACTGGGCATGGCCTACACCTAAACAGGACTGGGAAGGGAAGATTGGTACAGCTGATTCATGAAAGTATAGAGTGTGGATCTCAGGCCACACATATTCAAATACCTGTTGTCATAGGTAGGATAAATCCAGACAACAGGTTCCTCTGCCTAAAGAGCATCTCCAACAGTTAAAAAAAAATACTGAAACAATTACTCACAAGACAGATTTTAACACTTCAAACATCACACATACCAGATGTCACAAAGAAAAACAAACCATTGGAAAGAGTAACATTGGGCATTTCACAGACTAACAATCCTCCATCAAAACATGCAATCAATAAAAAACAAAATACAACTATCAGAAGTTGAGCTCCAATCTTTGAACTGCACAGTAGTTTGTATTGCTGAACACTGTTGTAGAGACACAGAAATCCAACATGTAGTATCATCATTGTATGAAAGGGCAAACACTTACTGCAGAACTGATTCAAGGGGTGGAGGATCATGCATTTATATCAGAAAAGGAACACAGTTCAAATCAAGACATGACCTCAGTATAGTAAGTGAAGACAAACACTTTGAAATATCAGCTATTGAATTAACTTGATATCACGAAGAAATTAATCGTTTTGTGTGTGTAGATATCTCCCAGTGGCAGTGTGGACAATTTTTTCAATAAATTAACAGAAGTTCTAGATAAAGTCCCAAGTACAAAGGTCAACATAATTCTGTATGGGGACATTAACATCAAAACCAATATCATAAATGAATCCAGCAGCACCTTCATAAATATCCTTCAAAGTTTTGGCATGTCCCTATTTGTAAGTACTGCAACAAGGGTTACTGCAATAATTGCACCAGTAATTGACCATGTGGCCACAAATATGGACAGGGAAAAATGTGATGTAGCTGTAAAAGATCTCGGACTATCAGACCATCTCTGTCAAATAACAACAGTAAAATCAGACACCGAATCATTCCCTAAACTATTAGTCTACAAATGACATCTATCAAAAATCAAAATAAAAGATTTTTCAAAAGAACTAGCAAAACAAAGCTGGGATGAAGTATAAGGAAACAAATGTGAATATGAAATTGTCTAAATTCCCCACATTATTTAAACTGAACTTTGAAAAGGCATTTCCAAAAGTATGCATGTCTGTATCAACATCTCACAAAAACTGATGGATAACAGCAAGTATTAAGAAGTTCTCCCAAATACTTAAACACCTCAGTCCCATGAAAAAGATGTGCAACAATCCAGAATTCTTAAATTTATGTCTCAGATACAAACAGATCTATAGGAAAGTGCTGATTGCTGCGAAAAAGTCATTTAACAACAAAATAATATATAATGCAGAGAGTAACGGAAAAACCGTGTGGGATGTTACAACAAAGGAAATGGGGAGAGGCAAACAAATGCAGAATAACATATTGCTAAGGGAGGGAGATAAGGTAATAAATGATCCACAACACTTAGCAAACTATGTAAAAGAGCATTTTTCAAGTATTGCAGAGAAGTTACAGCAAAAATTCCCCAAAACAAATAAACACTTGTAAATAATGTTGCACTAAATACAATGATGTTACTTCCAACTACAGAGAATGAAGTCAATAAAACTGTTCACATCAGAGACATTTCCAGAACAGTTAAAACAGGCAAGAGTTGTACCTTTGTTTAAGAAAGGTAATGCAGAAGACATAGAAAATTACTGGCCCATTTTCCTGCTGTCACAATTCTCGAAAATAACCGAAGCAATTGTGAAAGACAGATTAATTAATTACCTGAATAAATACACTTTTAAGTGGATCACAGTTTGGTTTCCGGAATGACAAAAATACAGAGTCGGCCATAGTAGAATTCACAAAGTTGTACTTGATGCTCTTGATAAAGATGAGTGTGTCACGGGCATATTTTTGGGTCTTTCTAAGGCCTTTGATACAGTCAACCACAAGATTCTATTAAATAAATTAGAAGCATTAGGGATAAGATGGGTAGCTAATGACTGGTTTCGATCATACCTGGCAGATAGAGTACAAAGAGTAGAGATAACACATACTTCAAATAGATCTAAACATTTAGTAAAACACTTATCAGAACCAACACACATAACTATAAGGGTTCCACGAGGTAGCATATTAGGACCAATATTATTTCTATACCTCAATGACTTTCCCAGTAGTGTTACTTATGATGAAAAAATTATCTTTGCTGTTGTTGTTGTGGTCTTCAGTCCTCAGACTGGTTTGATGCAGCTCTCCATGCTACTCCATCCTGTGCAAGCTTCTTCATCTCCCAGTACTTACTGCAACCTACATCCTTCTGAATCTGCTTAGTGTATTCATCTCTTGGTCTCCCTCTAGATTTTTACCCTCCACGCTGCCCTCCAATACTAAATTGGTGATCCCTTCATGCCTCAGAACATGTCCCTTCTTCTGGTCAAGAATTTTATTCACCATAGATCATTTTACATTAATAAAATAAACTCTTGTCAGTACATTATAGAATACATTTTAAGCATGGCAGTGTACCAAATTACACCAGGATAGCTTCTAAAAGTTAATGCAATAAGCTATATTATAATCTAATCTAATATAGTATTGTATATACAACAGACAAAGATGCTTTAACTTACCAAACGAGAAAGCGCTGTATGTTGATAGACACAATAAAATAAAAAAGACACAAACACACACACAAATATTCAAGCTTCCGCAACCCATGGTTGATCCATCAGGAAAGAGGGAAGGAGAGGGAAAGATGAAAGGATGTGGGTTTCAAGGGAGAGGGTAAGGAGTCATCCCAATCCCTGGAGCGGAAAGACTTACTTTATGGGGAAAAAAGGACAGGTATGCACTCGCACACACACAGACATGTCTGCTTATGTCTGTATATGTGCGGATGGATGTGTGTGTGTGTGTGTGTGTGTGTGTGTGTGTGTGTGTGTTTGCGTGCGTGTGTATGTGTGAGTGTATACCTAATTTAAATACTGTAACATTTGACATACCTGTAACAGTGGTCACTTCATGTCCAGAGAGGTAGATTATATCAACTGGTTTGCTCAACACTAATTCATCAGCACAAATAAGCAAATCATTAAGCTTACCCCTAAGTCCTCAGAAATTCTAATGCAACAACGATAACCTACTTTGTGAAGTGGCTGAATTACAACCTTCTGGACCCAATTTTTCTGTAAATTTCAGAACACCTCCAGTTTCAATTTGGGGCTGTTTGCTTGGCACCTGTACACTAAGATTTGCTTTCTGGCTACCTGTTTTAGCGTAGTGAAAGTTATTTTCAATCTGTCTCCGAACTCAAAATTTATTCTCCCAACAGATGAGTTTAAATGAGGCCAGTTGTGGTGCCTTAGAACAGACACATGCGCACCACCAATATGTATTGTTGCTGAAGCTATCTTGAACTACGAAGAAACCAGTGTTTCCCAAGTAGCAGCTTTCTTTCCATTTACTTGAGTAAATTTATCTGTTGCAAATATGAATAGCACCCTGGCAGTATATGGTTAATAAAGCACATATATAAAGGTTGTATGACCTGTATTTCTTTAGTTAACCTGTTGCATGCCCCAAGGTTCCTGTTCTTAATCGGATGTACAGAACAGATTATTATTTTCTGCTGTCTGTGGTATGAGCAGTAGATACTTCAATGTCTCTGTGTTCCTTAATACCCATTCTTCTACAGTTCCACAGGAATGTGACACAATCCTAAGTTTGAAAATACATTGTTGAGGGCAGCAGCGGAAAAGCTCCCATATGAAAGCTTATGAAACAAGGCTTTCAAAACTTTGCAATAGTCTCCCTACGTAGCCAGGGTGTGTGTGCGGGGGGAGGTGGGGGGGACTATATATTTCTTACAAGTTATTCATAGCAGTGAAATAAAAATCCCTTTACATATAAACTTCTGTCATTACTGACAAACACTACTTTTAATCAGTGAACAAATCCTTTTACTATAAAGTACAGTATATGTAAATATCTCTCTCTCCGTCGCGTATTTTCAGGAGTATTGTTGCGTCAACATTACAACGGAAATACTTACGGCTGCGAGTATACATTGCGTACCAGGCTCCGACACAATTGCCTGCCTCCCAGTAATCTGTGACATACATATATCAAATCAGATCGAACACTACATAACCTGGATATATATATAAGCGTTAGTCAATATTCACCTGTAACACAATGCCATAGCCCTATTGTGTTTTTGTCTTGAGCGCTATCAAAGATGTGACACACGTTTGGCGTCTTTTTTGTTTTGTTATTTTTTTTGTTACTAATGATCTTAGGCGTGTTTAACCAATTGTACGCCAAAATTCAAGTTATTCGAATATTCCCAACAACCGTGACTGAGCTTGACGACGTCTCTTTCATAATTCATGTATAAAAACTCCGAACCATTACGACACATGTAATTCAAATGTGACATAATATTGACAGACGGTGATTCACACTTAATGTGATCGGAACAGAGCTGAAAGTAGCGTCACCTTCAAATGGAAACTGTCTGTTTTTCCACTGTGTAGTACATCCCATTCGGGCGTGCATCAGGGATAATGGATGATGGAAGTGTGTTCTAACTGACAAACTCAACACAATGTCACCTCTCTTGGCACAGTTAACGTACGGTAAAAATGAGGATACAATACTTCTGGCACAAAAACTCGAAAGACTGAATCAGAATTCCGCGCCTCGTAGCAAGGTCGTAATACCGCCGTATATACCATAACAGCCTGGTCTGTGGTTCAAAATGCTGGAACTTCCGTTTGCCACATTTTTTTTTATTTGTTTATGCAGTCAGAGACCACTAGTACAGGGGTGTACTATTACACGAACAGAGACAGGAAAATCCGTTAATGTGAAGTTATGATAAATTGAATACCTTCGATATGAAACTCCCACCACATGATATTATTCCATCATTGGTCCATCTCGTATTTCTTCTCTCTCTCTCTCTCTCTCTCTCTCTCTCTCTCTCTCTCTCTCTATCTTTCTTTCTTTTTTTAGCATGAAATACATTGTTGAGGCCCAAGAACATTTGTCTTCTTCCAATATGACCCAAGCAATCGAAAAGGTTGGGTAGTCCTGACTCAGTGCATTGGTATCGGACATGTCAGAAACATTACAGAAAAACGTTAACAAAATAAGATAGGGTAGAAAGTCGTCGTTGGCCTGATCAAAGGAACTATCCCAGCATTCACACTTACGGCGTTTGTTAAGACAATTTACAATTTATGTTTACCATTGGCACATTGGTCACTCAAAGTCTACTATTACTATCAGACAATAGTCATGCCACCCCCACTGTGCAAATTTCGGCTTAAGAATTTTCTCATCGCGGAATTTTCGCAGCAGCTGTATATAGACTGCAGAAGCTTAAGAGAAAAACGCCTTTTGCATGCTCCACATTACGTTTTTTTATTTAACTTGTGCAACCAGACACCCTTCACCTTGTTTACAAGCTATCTTTAGTGGGTGTTCTGAAACATTTTTTATTTGCATGTAAAGCCGCGTACACCCTGCTACTGTAAACATGTTTCTGTTGGAAACATTGTTTTCTGCGATGTTTCGCAAATGTTTCCGACTTTGTTTTTGGTCTCCGTTTTCGTCCACACTGGCGGCAAACATTTCTCATTGTGTGTTTACCGTGTTCACGCCGTCTGCAGTGCTCCTTGTATTGTCGTGTTCGTTATGTCTGGTGTCGAAGAAACAATGATGATATGTGGTGTTGCATTATTAATGCTAGAAGGTTTACACAAGCAAAATAAATGCGTCTTCGTCGTTGGTGAAGAAAAACATTCGATAGAGAAACTGGCGGAAATAACTTGCTACGTGAGCTGAGTATAGAAGAAGGCTCTGGCTTCCGTAATTTCACTCGAATGTCATATACCTATTTTGAATATATGTCAAATATAATATCACCATTTGTTTCAAAAATTGATTTATGGCAACAGGAGATTCATTTCAGAGCCTTGCGTATTTATTTCACTTTTCGAAGCAAGCAATATTTCAAATAGTACCTGAAGTATGTGGAGCTCTGGTGGAAATACTGAAGGATTATGTAAAGGTTGCAAGATACCACACGTGGGAGGGAGAAAGAGATGTGAATTTTATTTAGATTCTATAAATGAAACGCAAGGAGTGTTGTTCAACATATAAGTGGTTTATTCAATGAAACTGCATTGAACTGTATATGCCCAATACCAGTGCGCTCCTCGCACCTGGCGAGAGAGAGCCTCCCCCCGCTACCATCGTCTTGTCACCGCCCTTCCGCAAATTACGTAGCTCGTATTATTTTTCAAAGCGAACGTTAGATCCTTGCCAATGAAGAAGTCCCTTACAAAATTTCCTCCCTCCTTGCCAGCGCATTCCGCGAGGAAAAGGGAGCGATACTCTGTGTGAGACAGAGTGTACAAATAAACCAAGACTTCTCCCTCTGAGTATTGCCGCTACGTTCCCATGTGTTTTGCTCGCGGAAAACGGCCAACATTCCCCGTCCACTTGAGATTCTTGGACACCCTACTCGTGCTGTTGTTATTCAACTCGTCGCTCTGTCCGCGTTACTTAGAATCGTGGCAAAGCTGTTTTTCGTTCTAAGTTTATAGTTTCCGCTGCCTTGGGGACACGTGGAAATGTCCACGGCTTCCCTTGGCAGCGTGTTGATGTATGCAGCGTCTTCGCCTGTCGCTAATCCTCTTGAAGCCTGCCCTATGTGAAGCGTGCTGACATAGGAGCGCGACCGGCGCTCTCCCGTAGGCACTACCTGTATCCACCGGTCGCCGGGCTTCCTGGCTTGGAACGCATGAGAAGAATTCCTTTCATGCACAAACTGAACCAAGTTTGCAAAGAGAAGAATCATAGCCCTTTACCGACGCTTAATGGCACAATACGGTTCAAATGGCTCTGAGCACTATGGGACTTAACATCTATGGTCATCAGTCCCCTAGAACTTAAACTACTTAAACCTAACTAACCTAAGGACATCACACAAAACCAAGCCATCACGAGGCAGAGAAAATCCCTGACCCCGCCGGGGAATCGAACCCAGGAACCCGGGCGTAGGAAGCGAGAACGCTACCGCATGATCACGAGATGCGAGCGATGGCACACTAATTCACCTCCATCACACTTCATATATTGCAATAAACTATTGACTGATTTTAAAACCAATTATCTTCTTTAATTAAAAACATGAAAAGTTTGATGCTTTTCAAGGTAAGTAAATGAAAAACATAGTTAAATAAGCTTCTTTTCGAAATGTTACTATTTGTCAATTACATTACATATCTCATCAAACACAGCTTCTTCAGTTATGTTATCACTCCAGAATGAGATTTTCACTCTGCAGCGGAGTGTTCGCTGATATGAAACTTTATGGTAGATTAAAACTGCCTGCCCGACCGAGACTCGAACTCAGGACCTTTGCCTTTCGTGCTCTACCAATTGAGATACCGAAGCACGACTCACGCCCGGTACTCACAACTTTACTTCTGCCAGTATCTCGTCTCCTGCCTTCCAAACTTAACAGAAGTTCTCCTGCAGACCTTGCAGAACTATCACTCCTGAAAGATACTGCGGAGACATGGCTTAGCCACAGCCTGGGGGATGCTTCCAGAATGAGATTTTCACTCTGCAGCGGAGTGTGCGCTGATATGAAGCTTCCCGGCAGATTCAAACTGTGTGCCCGACCGAGACTCGAACTCGGGACCTTTGCCTTTCGTGGGCAAGTGCTCTACCAGCTGAGCTACCGAAGCACGACTAACGCCCGGTACTCACAGCTTTACATCTGCCAGTACCACGTCTCCTACCTTCCAAACCTTACAGAAGCTCTCCTGCGCACCTTGCAGAACTAGCACTCCTGCTGGTAGAGCACTTGCCCGCAAAGGTCCCGAGTTCGAGTCTCAGTCGGGCACACAGTTTTAATCTGCCAGGAAGTTTCATGTTATCACTGTCTCCAAAGCTCGTAAATGTAACAGGGGAAATATTACTTGGTAATGATGTCCCTGCAACATTCATACCCACTGTCAACTGCCAACTTTCCAAATATGCTATATGCTGTTTCATTAACACTTCGTTAAGCAAAGGCATTGTTTTTGCTCTTTCTAACTTTGGTAATTTCCGTGACACTGATGCCACATACCGCCCATATGTACTACATTCATCGTTCTTGTTCTCTTCTTGTCTTTGCAGCACTTTAGTTAATACTTGAGATGCAATCTTGTAGGGTTGTTGCATTTTTTTTCTCCCATCCTTCCGATTTTCGTGGTGGAGGACTGGAAGGTCCAGCCACAACCTCTTCATTTATGCTCTCTGGCGAATGTACGAAAACCTAAAATCAAATTTCTTTCTTTCAGATACTTGCGACTGCCGTGAAACTGGCATGTTTGTTCTCACAGATTCTTCAGTTCCCCCACTATGTCGCAGCAATTGATGGGAAACATATCGTGCTACTGTGCCCTGTTGCTAGTGGAAGTGAATATTATAATTATAAAGATTCATTCAGCGTTGTGCTGCTTGCTGTCGTCGATGCCAGCTACAACTTTTTGTATGCAGATATCGGTTGCCAAGGCAGAATATCAGAAGGTGGTGTGTTCAAATACGCGAGCATAAGCGAGTTAATAACAAAAAGAAACTTAACTTGCCACAAGCTGAATGATTGACAGGTAGAACAAGGACCTACCATATGTTTTTGTAGCAGACGATGCTTTTCCCTTACAGGAAAACATGAAACCCTACCTGGGAAAACATGTTAAAGGTTCAAAAGAGAGAGTTTTTAATTACAGACTCTCTAGGGCCAGAATGGTTGTTGGGAACACTTTTGGCAGTATGGCTTCAGTTTTTCGTGTGTTTAGGAAAGCTATGTTGCCGCAGCCGGATAAGGCAAAAACTGTCACACTTACAGCTGTGTGTCTCCACAATTTTTTAAGGCGAAATGCTGAGGCAAGGAACCAGTACACCCCACATGGAAGCTTCGATTCCTACGATTTACAAACAGGTGGGATGATTCCAGGCACCTGAAGACGAGATGACACTGCATCAGAATCAGTTTTCACTGCAGCACAGAATATACCAAGGAAAGCTGCTTCCGCGAATAAACAAATCCGAGACGAGTTTGCTAACTATTTTTTAAGCACACAAGGAAATGTACCATGGCAAAATAACTATGGGTGATTGTCACTGTATACCATAAAATACAAATAAAGGCATACAAGCATAATTTTAGTACCTTATTTTATACAGTATCTGTTTTCTCCTTCGGCTCATGAACATCGTCGAACAACTGCAGCAGCCAATAGCCGAACCAGTTGGAGTCATAATGCAGTGTCTGCACCACTACCAGATGGTCTGCTGCAAATAATTTTTCTTTTCTCACGCCTGTAAGCAACCATGAGCGATCGTATTTTTTTTCTCTCTATATTTCCCTTGTCTGTGCCAAAAGCTGCTGCAATTTTTCAAGTACATCGTGTTTTTTTAACAGTGTTTTTGTATTCCTTGCTCCAGACATTCCATAAGCAATGCTTTCCCTGGTACATGGCAATTAAATCAACAATTTGCTGTCTTGACCACGCCATAATTTTAGAAAAATAACGCGAAAACGACACTATAGGAAACACAATACCACTTAACAGTTGACGACACATACACACACACACGCTAGCGCCATGCAGTGGTGACAAGTGGTAGCTAGCCTGAAACATGTTTCCTTTGATCTGTACCGACACTGCTACGGATAGATGTTTCTGTGTTTCAAAACATGAATCCAAATAGTACCTGGAAACATGTTTCAGGTTCAGTTTGTACGCGGCTTACGGTTATAGGTTTAAAACAATTAGTTGAAGTTTTTTTATAATAAAATGGAAAGGTACCAACAGATGAGCGTCTAATTCAATATTTGTAAGTTAGACAGCTTTGTCTCATTTGGTAAACTGGCTAAAGACTTATAGTTTTACTTGTGGTCACTCTGATTGCGAAATATAGCAATGTTACTGCCACTTCCTGTGTCTATAGTGTCATGCATTTCTGTAAGTGTTTCCTTGATAGTTTCTAGTGGACTCACACTCACGTGCAGAGCTGAAATCGCTTATCAATAGCGCCTTCTCCAGCTGTTGGCTGTCAGCTGTATGAGCAATTGTATCAAGCAGCCAGATGCTACCAGGCAAAATTTTTCTGGCGCATCCAAGGTGCCACATTTGCACAGGCACACAGTAGTCTGAGTTGTAGTAGGCTGTGTGAGGGTAGTCTCCACGTGACACATGTTTACACTTCGTCATCTTGCTGTTTTTTCTTCCTTTAGAGCTGTAGTGAGGGTAGTCTCCACGTGACACATGTTTACACTTCGTCATCTTGCTGTTTTTTCTTCCTTTAGAGCTCTCACATAAAATGAAAACAAAATGGATTACTGTGGCTGTCAGCTATCAAGGGAATTAAAACGCATTCACATAATCACAGAGCACTAAAATAGGTTATTAGTTTCAGTTTCCTGATTTTATTTTATTTTCACGTTATTAGTAATCAAACATCTATTGTCTTGCACAAATGATGTTACTCTCTCGGTTTATTAAAGAAATGTGGTTCTAATTAATGTTTTCCATGGAAGCAGTCACTTTATTTGAAATGACATGTTTCATTCCATATGATTGGCTAGTTTGAATTGTTCACTCAGTATCAAGTGCACATCTTCATTTTCTAGCACATATGGCATTATGTCATAGTAAAGAACCAGACAAGAGGTAACTCAGTCCCCATATTCCAAGGAAATTGACATCTCGAAAACCACACTGAAAAGTTTAATACCAGATACATCACTGCGAATCTGGATATGCTACTATGCACTTCAGTTATGCTTTTTGTATGGTTTACGAAATCCTGATGACCTTGGAGTATTCTCTGAAGTCCTATCCCTTTTATGATGTAATGTTAGATCTCTTAAAGCTATGTAAGTACAAATGTATGTAAATGTTCATGTGAAGATGAGTAAGCAGGCAAATTTGGTCAGTAATGTTGAGTAAAATGTTATGTTTCAAATATATTGACAGCTTTAGCAGAATTTTAAAGATCTGTCCTCTGTAAAAGACAATGTTTTTCGATCACAAGACACGTTTCTACACTGTCTGGAACCTACTCTAGGCTTCACGTTATTTCTTAATATGTGTTGTTTACATTTTAAATTTGCTGAATACAATTCTTTGGTAAAATTCAGATTGGCAACACGCCATGTTTTATCATTGTAACTCCCAACATTGGTTTATATTTACTCCTAGAACAGAATATAAACTGCCAATTGCAGACTTGCCTGGCTTCACGCAACCATGTTGATTTTTATATGATTTGAAATAATCATGAAATTAGTAATTGTCCTTAGTTCTCATTTGGTCATTTGTTGGTAGGTTCTTTCCAGACTTTGTTCTGTGTATGAGATAATTATTTATAAGGTTAGGAGGTGACTTTCATTATTTATTCTGTTTTCATATCTTTCTCTCTTGTAGTAGGTTTGTGATTATTTTTTCTTAAATATTCTCGAAAAGTTGAGTGGAATATCCCACATTTCCATGCTCTGACGTGTTTTATGTACTGGATGTCAAATGTTCTGCCAATTTGTCTTCCATGTTGTGTTATTTACTTATTTATTTGTTTTGATCCTTTGAATCACACATTGTACAGAAATGCACATCATGATATAGGCCAGGTCATTTGATACATATTAGGCATTTATAAGAAGAGGTACATGTCAATGAATCTGTAAAATGATTAAATATTTATTTAATGTACTTAGGTCTCATATTTATTCTGTACCAGAATTTAGCATTTATACCAATAAAACTTACATTCAATTATGTTAGATAAGGTTAATAGTTTGGGATCCATTATCTGATGTTGTTGTTGAGCAGTTCCTTATAGCAGTTCCTTAAAGAAGGTTGTTTTCGATGAATTCCTGTATGCTGTACAGGCTGTGTTTAATTAGGAGTGACCATAGCTTTACTTTAAAATCCTTCACTTGTGTAATGTTTTTCACTGCTATTGGGAGATGACTGTAGAGTTTTATTCCCATATATTTGGCACCTTTCCTTATAGTTTTGCTGAATGGGGAATTACTCATAAAGAGTTCTTTGACCTTGGTGCCAGTCTGAGTGTATATCTAAGTTGCTAATATTTTTCTTGGTGAAACATAGTAGGTTAAGTATGTACTGACATGGGAGGGATAATATGTTCAGATTCTGGAACAGTGGTTCACAAAATTCTTTCTACTGTTGGAATAATATTATTCTAACTACTTTTTTTAGCTTAAACAGCCTCACTGCTTCTGCATTGTGGCCCCAAAAGATAATTCCATAGCTTAATACAGAGTGGAAAAGAGCATAGTACATTAATGTGAGGGTACTGGTATTAACAATATTCCTTATTTGTCTAATCATCAAACATACTTTACTCAATTTGGTACAGGTTATATCAGTATGACTTTTCCATGTAAGTGTGTCAATAATGGTAAGCCCCAAAAATTTGGTTTCCTTTTCATACATCTACATCTACATGACTACTCTGCAATTCACATTTAAGTGCTTGGCAGAGGGTTCATCGAACCACAATCATACTATCTCTCTACTATTCCACTCCCAAACAGCGAGCGGGAAAAACGAACACCTAAACCTTTCTGTTCGAGCTCTGATTTCTCTTATTTTATTTTGATGATCATTCCTACCTATGTAGGTTGGGTTCAACAAAATATTTTCGCATTCGGAAGAGAAAGTTGGTGACTGAAATTTCGTAAAAAGGTCTCGCCGCGACGAGAAACGTCTATGCTGTAATGACTTCCATCCCAACTCGTGTATCATATCTGATACACTCTCTCCCCTATAACGCGATAATACAAAACGAGCTGCCCTTTCTTGCACCCTTTCGATGTCCTCCGTCAATCCCACCTGGTAAGGATCCCACACCGCGCAGCAATATTCTAACAGAGGACGAACGAGTGTAGTGTAAGCTGTCTCTTTAGTGGACTTGTTGCATCTTCTAAGTGTCCTGCCAATGAAACGCAACCTTTGGCTCGCCTTCCCGACAATATTGTCTATGTGGTCCTTCCAACTGAAGTTGTTCGTAATGTTAACACCGAGGTACTTAGTTGAATTGCCAGCCTTGAGAATTGTACTATTTATCGAGTAATCGAATTCCAACGGATTTCTTTTGGAACTCATGTGGATCATCTCACACTTTTCGTTATTTAGCGTCAACTGCCACCTGACACAACATACAGCAATCTTTTCTAAATTGCTTTGCAGCTGATACTGGTCTTCGGATGACCTTACTAGACGGTAAATTACAGCATCATCTGTGAACAGTCTAAGAGAACTGCTCAGATTGTCACCCAGGTCATTTATATAGATCAGGAACAGTAGAGGTCCCAGGACGCTTCCCTGGGGAACACCTGATATCACTTCAGTTTTACTCGATGATTTGCCATCTATTACTATGAACTGCGACCTTCCTGACAGGAAATCACGAATCCAGTCGCACAACTGAGAAGATACCCCATAGCTCCGCAGCTTGATTAGAAGTCGCTTGTGAGGAACGGTGTCAAAAGCTTTCCGGAAATCTAGAAATACTGAATCAACTTGAGATCCCCTGTCGATAGCGGCCATTACTTCGTGCGAATAAAGAGCTAGCTGCGTTGCACAAGAGCGATGTTTTCTGAAGCCATGCTGATTACGTGTCAATAGATCGTTCCCTTCGAGGTGATTCATAATGTTTGAATACAGTATATGCTCCAAAACCCTACTGCAAACCGACGTCAATGATATAGGTCTGTAGTTAAATGGATTACTCCTACTACCCTTCTTGAACACTGGTGCGACCTGCGCAATTTTCCAATCTGTAGGTACAGATCTATCGGTGAGCGAGCGGTTGTATATGAGTGCTAAGTAGGGAGCTATAGTATCAGCATAATCTGAAAGGAACCTAATCGGTATACAATCTGGACCTAAAGACTTGCCCGTATCAAGCGATTTGAGTTGCTTCGCAACCCCTAAGGTATCTACTTCTAAGAAACTCATGCTAGCAGATGTTCGTGTTTCAATTCAGGAATATTCCATTCGTATTCCCTGGTGAAGGAATTTCGGAAAACTGCGTTCAATAACTCCGCTTTAGCAGCTCAGTCGTCGATAACAGTACCATCGGCACTGCGCAGCGAAGGTATTGACTGCGTCTTGCCGCTTGTGTACTTTACATACGACCAGAATTTCTTCGGATTTTCTACCAAATTTCGAGACAATGTTTCGTTGTGGAACCTATTAAAGGCATCTCACATCGAAGTACGTGCCAAATTTCGCGCGTCTGTAAATTTTAGCCCATCTTTGGGATTTCGCGTTCTTTTGAACTTCGCATGCTTTTTCCGTTCCCTCTGCAACAGCGTTCGGACCTTTTTTGTGTACCACGGGGGACCCGTTCCATCTCTTACCAATTTATGAGGTATGAATATCTCAATTGCTGTTGCTACTATATCTTTGAATTTGAGCCACATCTCGTCTACATTCGCATAGTCAGTTCGGAAGGAATGGAAATTGTCTTTTAAGAAGTCTTCTAGTGGCACTTTATCCGCTTTTTTAAATAAAATTATTTTGCGTTTGTTTCTGATGGATTTGGAAGAAATGGTATTGAGCCTAGCTACAATGACCTTGTGATCACTAATCCCTGTATCAGTCATGATGCTCTCTATCAGCTCTAGATTGTTTGTGGCCAAGAGGTCAAGTGTGTTTTCGCAACCATTTACAATTCGCGTGGGTTCGTGGACTAACTGCTCGAAATAATTTTCGGAGAATGCATTTAGGACAGTCTCGGAAGACGTTTTCTGCCTACCACCGGTTTTGAACAAGTATTTTTGCCACCATACCGAGGGTAGGTTGAAGTCCCCACCAACTACAACCGTATGAGTGGGGTATTTATTTGTTACGAGACTCAAACTTTCTCTGAACTGTTCCGCAACTGTATCATCGGAGTCTGGGGGTCGGTAGAAGGAGCCAATTATTAACTTAATTCGGCTGTTAAGTATAACCTCCACCCACACCAATTGGCACGGAGTATCTACTTCGACTTCACTACAAGATAAACTACTACTGACAGACACAAACACTCCACCACCAATTCTGCCTAATCTATCTTTCCTGAACACCGTCTGAGACTTCGTAAAAATTTCTGCAGAACTTATTTCAGGCTTTAGCCAGCTTTCTGTACCTATAACGATATCAGCTTCTGTGCTTTCTATTAGCGCTTGAAGCTCAGGGACTTTTCCAGCGCAACTACAACAATTTACAACTATAATTCCGACTGTTCCTTGATCCAAGCACGTCCTGTAACTGCCAAGCACCCTTTGACATTGCAGCCCATCCCGCACTTTCCCGAGGCCTTCTAACCTAAAAAACCGCCCAGTCCACGCCACACAGCCTCCGCTACCCGTGTAGCCGCCAGCTGAGTGTAGTGAACTCCTGACCTATTCAGCGGAACCCGAAACCCCACCACCCTATGGCGCAAGTCAAGGAATCTGCAGCCAATACGGTCGCAAAACCGTCTGAGCCTCTGATTCAGACCCTCCACCCGGCTCTGCACCAAAGGTCCGCAGTCGGTTCTGTCAACGATGCTGCAGATGGTGAGCTCTGCCTTCATCTCGTAAGCAAGACCGGCAGTCTTCACCAAATCAGATAGCCGCTGGAATCCAGAGAGAATTTCCTCAGATCCAAAGCGACACACGTCATTAGTGCCGACATGTGCCACCACCTGCAGCTGGCTGCACCCTGTGCTCTTCATGGCATCCGGAAGGACCCTTTCCACATCAGGAATGACTCCTCCCGGAATGCACATGGAGTGCACACTGGATTTCTTCCCCTCCTTAGCCGCCGTATCCCTAAGGGGCCCCATTACGCGCCTAACATTGGAGCTCCCATTTTATCATCATTCAGTGATATATTCGGTACTGGTGGGTTTTTATTTTTGACTTTGTGGAAAGTAATACCTACCAGTTGTCCTTTTATAATTAGGAATAGTCTGTTTGAATTAAGCCATGAGTTTAGTTGTGCTGTGCTCTTGTTTATTACATCTTGAAGATGTTCATTTGAGTTAGATATCATGATTGTAGTATCATCAGCAAAGAGGAAGGTTCTGTTATTGTGTAAATTTAAGGGGAAGGTCATTTACATAAAGTAAGAATAATAAGGGTCCAAACACTGATCCTTGCGGAACTCTGTGATTCAGGTAGGTGACTGTACAGTATTAGCAATTCGTGGTCGATTGGTTACGTTCTTTTGGACACATTGGTTTCTGTCTTTGAGTTAGCTTTTAAACCAGTCATGGCCAATGCCCCTTATTCCATGGGAATAAATTTTTTGGAGCAGTATATAGTGATTGACCATATCAGATGCCTTTGTTAGGTCAAGAAAAATGCCTGTGGCTGGAATCTTCTTGTCTATTAGTCTTAAGGTGTGATCTAGGAGTTGCTGTATTGCATCAGTTGTGGTTTTTCCTGATATCATCTTTACTTCCTTTTTTATGAATGGGTATGATTTTTGCGGTCTTGAGTTTATTAGCAAATATGCCATAGGGGAACAAAGAGTTTATTATATGGGACAGTGGTTTACTTATGAGGTTGCTGCAGTTATGGAGAAGGAAGCAGGGGGTCTGAACTTGTACTGCAGAGGACTTTTTCTTAATATTTGTATGAACATTTTTTTTCTATATCTGCCTCTGTTGCTGGTAATAAGAACAGTATGTCAGTGCAGTTGTTTTGTTCTAAATTTGAGAGATTATTATTTTTAAGGTGGTCTGTGAGACTTTCAACATTTTCAGTAAAATATGAATTAAATTCATCTGCTATTTATTTTTCGCTTGAGATTGATTTCCCATTTATTTTTAGGTTAATATTACTTGTCAGCTGTTGATTTTTGCCACTGTGAGTATTAATGATTTTCCACATGCATTTATTTTTGTTAGCTGATAATTTGAGCAGGTTATCATTTTGCAGATTTTTGGCTGCATTAACTACATTTCTAAAGATTTTTTTTTTTATATTTGGTAAAGTAATTCTTCAATTCTTCAGTATTGTTGAATCTGGTCTTGCTGAGGTTGAAGAGTTCTCTTTTGTTTTTGTTGAGGTGATTATACCTGGGGTTATCTACTTGAGGATTTACTGTTATTGGAAATAGTTTTTATTTTTAAGGGGAAGTGATAGTTGAAATAATAACTAAAAGTATTTAGAAAAGTCTCCAATTTGTCATCTACATTTCGAGACTGATATATATCCTGCCAGTTTTCTGTTTGCATTTGGGACAGAAAGGTGTAGATATTGCTTTGACAGAAATTTGCTTTATTTTAGTTGTTGTGTCTCCTATTTTTTGGAATGTATTTTAGAACTGAATTGTCTGTTTTGAATGCTATGTTCACGCCTTCTCTTTTTTAAATGTTTGGTGTGTCTCATATTATTTTTGGAATGTATTTTTGAGCTGAATTGTCTGTTTTGAATGCTATGTTCATGCCTTCTCTTTTTAAAATGTTTGTTGTTTTATGTGTGAGTCCGTGTTGAGTTTGTCAACTGAGAGAAAGCTACTTGGCTTACAGACAATGAATAAGACACTGATCTGTAAGTTGGTTTCCATTTTAATACCAAAACTCCAATGAACTGTTTTAAATCTATAACCCAAATGAGCAAAAAAAATCCTGTAATATTTCACGACACCCACTGTAGAGGCCTTGTAAATAAGACGAAACGCAGATGTGTGCACAAGTTAAATAAAAAGTTTAATGTGTAGCATGCAAAAGGCGGTTTTCTGTTAAAACCACTGCAATTTGTAATGGGCTTTGTGTCAACTTAGTATATAAATTCTTGTTAAAGTGGAAAATGTTCTTAACACATTAAACAGGGGTCTGGTTTTATTTAGCTTACCATTGAGGCGGCAATTCTGCATGCTGAAGATAAACTGATGTGTGTATTTGAGTGAAATGGAAAATCATGACACAACAAAGAGAGACTGATCGGAAACCGAAAGTTGTTACTGAGTATAATAATGGAAAATCGTATATTCACTTTTTTGATCAGATGAGTGCATATGGCAGTCTGTTGAGAAAGATATTAAAATGATATCGAAAGTTGGCATTCAATCCCTTTTTGAACACTGTTGTTGTGAATGCATGATATATAAGTCAAGAGACATCAGTTCGGAAAGTGTCAATCAAGAAAATGTTCAAATGTGTGTGAAATCTTATGGGACTTAACTGCTAAGGCCATCAGTCCCTAAGCTTACACACTACTTAACCTAAATTATCCTAAGGACAAACACACACACCCATGCCCAAGGGAGGACTCGAACCTCGGCCGGGACCAGCTGCACAATCCATGACTACAGCGCCTGAGACCGCTTGGCTAATCCCGTGCAGCAAGTGTCAATCATTGTGCTTCAGAAACAGATGGCAGACGTGCTCATACCCCAATCACATTAATAAACTCTGATCAGTATCGATATAGGAAGAAGTAAACGTTGGCTGCACAAGAAGAAAAGAAATGTGCAAGCAAAAATCTATTCAATTTGCAGGTTCATTTAAGTGTAAAAGTAAGCCTATCCTCGTTCAAAACAATTGTCTCCTGATTTCATTGCATAATTACTATAGAAATAGGTTATTTGTGAGAAATTTCGGACACTTACAAAACTATATGGCAATATCGACTGCCAGTATCGACACCAGTCGACATATCGACTGCAGCAACAGATTACATGGTTCATGATCTTAATTAAGCTACCGTTTTTACTTTTCAGACCATCAAGTTTTTTGTCATGCCTATAAGGTATTTTCTGATGTTCTTCACAGATGATGTCGTCAATGTATTGCAATATGTAGGAGAACTGTAGGCTGGAAAGGCTATTGCGAAGTTGCAAGTGTAGATGGTACACTTGTCTGTTGAGGAAGATATTCTTTTTGTGTTGCATTTTATCTCTATTTTGAGCCACATGATTTCACATTTGGCTTTGACTATTTTTGCTACTATGACGGGGAGTTATAAACTCCCTTTTGCTCCGCACTGGTAGAGGGCGTTGGGCGGCACTGTGGTAGCATGTACCACGAGTATCGACACCGGCCAAAATATCGAGCACAGCAAATATGGACATGGTCTATCTGTAACCTAAGTTCATGATCTTTAATCGTCAGTTCCTACTTGCCTCTTGAAAAATGCGTAACATTTCTTGTACATGTTCCGTTTGTGTTCATGGCAATAAAGTGTAGAATATCTTGCCAAGATATCTTACGGCGTTCTACTCGAGTTTGACTTCCTGTCATTCCCGCAACTATATTTTTGAAAATTTTCGTAAGTTACCGTTACAAGTATTTTGGATGACTTATTTCGTAGCAAATCAGCATTTGTGATTCACAGTTACTGCCAAAGATTAGATCACCCCAAATTGTATTGTGTTTCAACTCATTTTTGAGAATTTTCGGAAGTTACCATTGTCCTGTGCATAATCTAAATCGGCGTTTGCGATTTAGTTGTTGTAGCAGATATTGTATCGACCATATTGTGTTACATCTCCTTTTCCCTTCAAGAGGAGTATATATTATCTATATTTATCGTAAATTAACTATGTTTTCAAGCTTGCCAACAACTGTATCTAACCTCAAAAAATTTTAGGAAACTAGTAATTTTTGCCACTGGTTTTTCTAGTGCTTTAATAGGAATCTCATTTTGTATATTTGTTTCAATTCATATATGGAACTGGTAATTTTTTAGCTCAACAGATTAAAAGATAATAAATAGACTTAGTTTAAAGTTATTTGTTCACTGTTCTTTAAAACATTACATGAGCCAAAATGCAGACCCACTGTAACGCTGTTCTAGAACGCAGGATGAGTTGGTTGACATTCATAAGCAGCTGGAAATGGCCCTGAATACTATCAAACTATAAGTAACTACTCCGGATCTATGTGTTGGAAGAGCTCCCAGGAATCATTTACTTGTAGTACTGGTACCAAAAGTGCCTCAGTTACTATTCTCTCCTGTCGGTCCTGTCTCCTCAGTGGGCGTTATGGAATCTGCCATTACTCATCCAATTGACTGAGAGTGACGTTTAAGTGGTAGATCTCGGCGTTCTGATGAGATGGAGACCAGGGGGACCCAGGGTGCTACACCGATCTCTCTAGCCAGCAAAATAAAGTTGCTGTCTTTCATGGTAACTGAAGCTGAGCCAGTGGAGCTCAGTTCACTTGTTTTGGGGAAACCTGTTTATCCATGTATCAAGACAAGGCAAATGCAAAAGGGTGGCAGTGCATTAAATGGCAATTTCTCAAATGTACAGTGAATGATGGTTCCCTTTAGGGGAATGGCAGCAAGGGCAGAAAAGGACTGCATGTGCACTCTGTGTGTGCACCTGGGGCCCCATTCAACATGTTAAAGAGGTTATTCCGGCAGTCACTGATGGAACAGGCTGAAATCAGACTCCGTGCAGATTGAAATAAATTAAGGTATGTTGTCTGGGCTCCAAAGTCATACTTAGACTGTTCCAGTGATTGCTAGACAAGGTTAAGAAGACCAACCTTGTGCACAGAGTGTCAATGAAATTCACAATTTGCAGCTTTATCCCAAGAACAGACATGCCCATTGGCTTTGAGTGGAGCAGAAGGACTGAACCCTAGACTTCGAAGGTTCTGTGACAGGCTAGGTTGGGACTTCCTGAACTTAGGGTTGATAACTGGGCATAGGGTTGAGAACTGTAGGGTCTCATAAACGGATCAGGTGCACACTACAGAGGCCACTACAGAGGTAGATAAATGTGTCTGGGCGCACATAAGGAGTTTTTAGATTACGCAGCTCTCCATCCGCGACGTATCAGTGTAAAACGGAAAGAAACGCCTCCCACAGGCTTGAGCACTAAAATCCTATTGTTTAACTTCTGTACAATTCACAACAAAGTGCCAGAGTTCGAAGTGCCATTGAAATGCAGTGAAGCTCACATAACACTAAGTACAGAAACCTGGTTGAAACCTAAAACTGTTGAAAGGGGGGAAAATTCAAGTGCACATCAAAAGGACAGACCAATGAAATATGTAGGTGGTGTATTAGTTGCAGTAGACAAGAAACTCAAGTTCACATAGATAGAAATTGAAGCTGCATGTGAGACTGTTTGCGCAAGACTCAGTACCAGGGATGGGCATAAAATGGTAACTGGATCCTTCTATCGCCCAGTAGACACACGTTATGATATAACCAAAAACTTCAGAGAAAGCCTCAGTTCACTCCTATGTAAGTTCCACAGTCATACAGTAATCATTGGTGGAAACTTCGAGCATCTAACGAAGAGTGGGGAAAATTACAGTGTTCTTAGTGATGCTCACGACAAGACATCCTATGAAACGTTACTAAATGCGTTCTCTGAAAACTACCTATAATATAGAGTTCAGAACGTCACTCGTAATGGAAATGTGTTGGATCTAATGACAACAAACAGACCTGAACACTTTGAGGGTGTTCACATCGAAACTAATATTAACGACCATGTCACAGTTGTGGCAACAGTGATTACCAAAATACAAATGGCAGCTAAAACAAGTGTATATATATATATATATATATATATATATATATATATATATATATATATAAGATAAAAAAAGATACCAAAATACAAATGACAGCTAAAACAAGTGTATACATATAAGATAAAAAAAGAATAGTGTCATATCTGAATGAGGACCTTAATATTTCCAGCACAGGGCAGAAACTAAGTTTCAAGTTTAAAAGAATAGTTGACCATGCACTGGACATATTAGTACACAGAGAACAGCTCTTAATGGGAACGAACCACATTGGTATAAAGTCGCTGTAACGAAGCTTCTAAAGGAAGAGAGATTACTGCATAATAAGTGTGAAACAACGCATATAGCTATAGGTAGAGAGATGCTGAATGACATGTACTCATCTGTCGAGAGAGCAATGTGTGAAGCCTTCACTAATAACCGTAGCAGAATATTGTCAAATGATCTTTCACAGAACCCAAAGAAATTCTGGTTGTATGTAAAGGCTATTGGTGGCACGAAAGCTATTGTTCAGTCCCTAGCGAATGAAACATGAACTGAAACTAAAGGTAGCAAAGCAAAAGCTGAAATGCATAACTCTGTTTTCAAATCTTCCTTTACGATGGAAAACCTAGCAGAATTTCACAAATTTAATTCTCATACAACTGAAAAGATGAGTAAAATAAATGTAAGTGTCAGTGGTGTGAGGAACAGTTGAAATCGTTAAAATTGAACAAAGCTCCTGAGCCTGATGGAAATCCTATCAGATTCTGTACCGAATTTGCGACTGAGTTAGCTCCTCTTCTAACTATAATCTATCATAGGTACCTCAAACAAAAAAATCTGCCCTAGTAGTAAGAAGAAAGCATGGGTTATAGCCATCTACAACAAGGATAGTACAAGTGGTCCACGAACCTACCATCAAATATCCTTGACTTCGATTTGTTGTAAGATCTTAGCACATCTCCTGAGCTCAAACATAATGAGGCATCTGAACAGAATGATTGCCTTAATGCCAACCAGCATGGATTCCACAGATATCGGTAATGTGAAAACCAACTTACACTTTTCTCACATGACATACTGAAACCTTGGATCAAGGCAGTCAGGTATATGCAGTATTTCTTGATTTCTGAAAACCATTTGACTCATTATCATGATCTTTTTTGACTGTCAAAGATATGATCATATGTATCAAGTGAAATCTGTGACTAGTTTGAGGACTTTTTGGTTGGGAGGATGCAAAAAGTTATCTTGATGGAGAGTCATCAATATATGTACAAGTATGAGGGTAATCCCAAAAGTAAGGTCTCCAATTTTTTTATAAGTACATAGACCTGTTTATTTCTACAATAGTTTACATCAGTTTACAGCTTGAACATTTATCTATTTTTCGATATAATCACCATTTCTGTTGGTGCATTTTTGTAGACACTATGACAGTTTTTGTATAACCATGTCAGCACCTCAGTGCGGCGTGCACATGTTTACACATAGCGCGTGAGGCACTCTTCATAACAGTGTGATCAACTGCCACACAGACAGAGTTCTGTACTTATGAAAAAATAGGAGACTTTACTTTTGGGATTACCCTCGCAACTTTGGATGTGTACATGAAGTGTGCTGGGACCCCTGCTGTTCACATTGTATATTGCTGACTTTGTGGACAATATTAATAGGAAGCTCAGACTTATTGTACATGATTGAGTCAGCTATAATGAAGTTCTGTCTGAAAAAGGTGCATAAATATTCATTCAGATCTTGATAAGATTTCAAAGTAGTGCAGAGATTGGCAACTTGTCTGTCAGGGTCTAAAACTGTGCAGTTCACAAATCGAAAATATGTATTATCCTATAACTGAAATATGCATTATCCTATGACTGGGATCGGCTAACTGATATAAATTCTAGCATGTAACCATCACCACCAAAAGAGAAAGTCATGCCGCACTCGATATAATGTCATGCAGAGAGTCATGCTTGGCGAGATACTGCGCAGACAGAATCGAGGCGCACGCCATGCGGTCTTTCTCAAAAGATTTTATAGAATCTATTCCATCAAACAGACTTGCTTTCTACGACACTTGTAACTTTATATGTCAGTTTCATCTTTTCGTTAATGGTTATAGTTCTTATACCAGTACCAAATTTAAAAACATTGCTATGAAAAATAGGGGTCACTATGAATTCGTGTGTGGTGCATATTAGATCATATGTTACTGTCTATCAAATGTAGCTAACATTTTGAATTTTTCTTTAAACATGGGATGGGATCAATATTTGCCTCCCGATTCGAGAAAAGGGATTTAATGTAGCATATAGTTTTGAAGTAGATAAATTTGTTAACATCGAGTATAGAGTTAAGTATCTGGAAGTCTTTTCTCAGAGTATTTGCATGGAATGTGGCCATGTATGGAAGTGAAACATCGATGATAAGTAGTTTAGACTAGAAGGGAATAGAAGCTTTTGAAATGTGGTGCTACAGAAGAATGCTGAAGATTAGATGGGTAGGTCATATAACTGATGAGGAGATGCTGAAAAGAATTGGGGAGAAGAGGAATTTGTGGCACAACTTGACTAGAAAAAGGGATCAGTTGGTGGGCCACAATCTGAGGGATCAAGGGATCACCAAATTAGTATTGGAGGGAAGTGTGGAGGGCAAAAATCGTAGAGGGAAACCAAGAGGCGAATACACTAAGAAGATTCAGAAGGATGTAGGTTGCAGTAGTTACTCAGAGATGAAGAAACTTGCACAGGATAGAGTAGCTTGGAGGGCTGCATCAAACCAGTCTCTGGACAGAAGACCACAGCAACAACATTCACTTCCACTAGCATGGGCGCGAGGAAGAAACATTCATAACATCCATCATATCTCGTAAACTGTTCAAGGTATTGAAATAACATTTTGGCCAATGATAGGAAGCTAAGAAAAAAGTACTTTGCCATGTGGTTCGCATACAGAACGTAATCTTTGCCGATATAACAGAAGCTATAGCTTTCTTTTATCAAATCAGTATTGCAATTTTTTGAGTCATCGACAACTAGTGAAAATAGAATTTCCTAGAACAAAAAAAATGAAATTTATTCTCTTATTTTACTGTAAACCAACGCAATTAAATGTACTAAAGCATTTTCTTTCTAAACTTCAATTGTCTTTGACAAATGAAAAGTTACAGCAAATGTCATACCATCTTTTGTTCCTTTACCTACACAGGGAGTTAATCTTCTTGCTACAAATATCTCTTAATTTATCAGTAAAAGTGACTTGGACAAATAGGTGGTCAATTTCTGCAAGTCGCCAGTTTTTTTCCACAGCTCCATAGTTCCAAAAACGTTTTGCTGGGCCATCTGTAACCTGCAGTAAAAATGCAGAATTATTGTATTAGAAATTATATATTTGGTGCCTGTTTATTTGTGGTTAATATGGTTTTGAAAACAAGATGGTCATTTCTTTATGAACTCACATTGAACACAAGCATGCAGTCTGCATGCATTGTGTTGTACAGGTGCCAGATGTCAATTTGAGGGAGAGAGTTCCATGCCTGATGCACTTGGTTGGCAAATACAGGGATGGTTAATGCTGGTTGTGGACGACACTAGAGTTGTAGTTTGATGATGTCCCAGATGTGCTTAATCGGAAATAGATCTGGTGATCGGGCAGGCCAAGGCCCTATATCGGCACTATGCAGAGCCTGTTGAGCTACACCAGCGGTATGTGGGCGAGTGTTATCTTGTTGGAAAACACCCCTTGTAATGTTGTTCATGAATGGCAGCACAACAGGTCGAATCAGCAGACTGTAGTAAACAATTTGCGTGCAGGCTACTTGGGATAGCCGTAAGAGTGCTCTTGCTGTCATACGAAATTGCACGCTGGACCATAACTCCAGGTATAGGTGCAGTGTGTCTAGCACATGGACAGGATGGTGCAAGTCCTCAATTGGCCTGCTTCTAATTACCACATAGCCATCAGTAGCACCAAGGCAGAAGTGGCTTTCATCAGAAAACACAACAGACCTCCACTCTGCCTTCCAATTAGCTCTAACCTGACACCACTGAAATCGCAAATGGCTGTTGTTTCAGAGAGTGGGATGCACACTATAGGGCATCTGGCTCGGAGCTATCAGATTTTGTAAAAGTATGTTGTGTCACTGTGTTGTCAGCTGCATCTCAAATTGCTGCTGTAATTGCAGTACAATGCTTCAGAACCATACACCAAACATCATGGTCTCCCCTCTCGGCAGTGTCCTGTCACCATCTGCAGTTCGGTCTTCCTGTGACCATACATTCCCATGACCATCGTTGCTAGCAATCATGTACAGTGGTTACATTCTTGTCGAGTCTTTTGTCAATATCACAGGAGGGACATCCAGCTTCTTGTAGCCCTATTACACTTCAATTAAACTCAGTGAGGTGTTGATAATGACGTCTTTGTCTCCTTAAAG
Source organism: Schistocerca gregaria (assembly GCF_023897955.1). Taxonomy (NCBI): domain Eukaryota; kingdom Metazoa; phylum Arthropoda; class Insecta; order Orthoptera; family Acrididae; genus Schistocerca; species Schistocerca gregaria. The sequence continues at coordinate 791,659,581 of NC_064921.1, forward strand.
GCAGTCATGTATATGCAGTATTTCTTGATTTCCGAAAAGCATTTGACTCAGTGCCACACCTTTGCTTATTGTCAAAAATACGAGTACATGGGGTATCAAGTGATATTTGTGACTGGATTAAGGGCCTTTTGGTTGGGAGGATGCAGGAAGTTATTTTGGATGGAGAGTCATCATCAACTGTACAAGTAACTTTGGGTGTGTCAAGGGAAGCAAGCGTGCTGGGACCCCTGTTGTTCATTTTGTGTATTAATGGCCTTGTAGGCAATATTAATAGTAAGCTCAGACATTTTGTACAAGATGCAGTATCTATAGTCAAGTTCTGTCTGAAAGAAGTTGTAGAAATATTCTGTCAGATCTTGTCAAGATTTCAAAGTGGTGCAAAATTGGCAATTTGTTTGAAATGTTCAGAAGTGTAAAACTCTGCAGTTCACAAAACGAAAACACTTAGTATCCTATGACTACAATTTCAGTGAGTCACACCTGGAATCTGCCAACTGATATAAATACCTGCATGTAACCATCACTACCAAAAAGAAATTCATGGTGCACTCGATTCTTGACTGACATCAACTACCATGTCCAATCTCAAAGGTAACTAACGTTCAAGGCCATTACAGTGCGTGTTTACAGCAAACCTGATTTGCATCCTCATAGTGGCGCTACTAGCTCCACTCTTACCCGAATGGCGCGAAATTGGAATAGACATCATCTTTCAGATGTAGAAACTCGCCTACCAACTTTCGTTTATGTCGTACAACTCCTACTTGGTGCAGCGATTTTTTCTGTCAGTGTATTTAAAAAAGCACTTGACGCCTTTCTAAGAGACAATGGCCGCTCCTTCCGATCTGACTATATAAGTGTAGACCTGATGCAGCTTGAATTCAAAGAAATAGTATCAATATAAGTTATGATATGCATACCAAATAAATTAATAAGAGGCAGTTCTGATTACCCATAGTATACAAAAAGCGTCAAAACACTGTTGCAGAAACAATGAAAAAAATCATCCCAAATTTAAAAGAACGCAAAACCTGCAAGATTGGTGAAGTTTTACAGAAGCTCGAAATTTAGCACGAACTTTAATGCGCCATGCTTAAAATAGTTTCCAAAAAGGAGCTCTGTCCAGAAATACATCAGTGCCAAGTTGCAACTAATAGCTTTCTGTTACTATTTAGCAGATTCCTGTTAGTATTCATATGGATGACTTCACACTTGTCATTATTTAGAGTCAATTTCCACTTTTCGCACCATAAATATATCTTGTCTAAATCGTTTTGCTATTTGTTTTGATCATCTGATAACTTTATAAGACGGCAAATGACAGCATCACTTGCAAACAACTTAAGAGTACTGTTGAGATTACCTCCTAAATCATTTATGTAGATCAGAAACAGCATAGAGCATGTAACACTACTTTGGGGAATGCACTATATTACTTTTGTATTACGCGACAACTTTTCGTCTGTTACTACGACCTGTGTGACCTTTATGACAGGAAATCATGAATCCAGTTGCACTACTGAGACGATAGTTCATGGGCATGCAGTTTGATTAGAAGTCGCTTATAACGTACAGTGTAAAAATCTTCTGGAAATCTAAAAATATGGAATCAATTTGACATCCTCTGTCAATAGCGCTTATTACTTCCTGAGAAGATAGAGCTAGTTGACTTTCACAAGGAAGATATTTTCTGAATCCGTGTTGGCTTTCTGTCAATAGATCGTTTAACTCAACATAACTCATAATGTTTGAACATTGTACATGGTCCAAAACCCTGCTACATATCGATGTTAGCAATGTGGGTCTGTAATTTCGAGAATTACTCTTATTTCCTTTCTTGGATTTTGGCGAGACTCGTGCAAATTTCCAGTCTTTAGGTATTGATCTTTTGACGAGTTATCGATTGTATATGATTCGTAAATATGGAGCTGCTGCATCAGCACACTCTGATAGGAATTTGACTGGTATACAAACAGGACTGGAGGCCCTGCCTCTATTAAGTGATTTAAGCTGTTTTGCTACAGAAAGGATATCTACTTCTAAGTTAGTGAAGTTGGTAGTTGTTCTTGGTTCGATTTCTAGAATATTTATTTCCTCTATTTTGGTGAAATAATTTCGGAAAACCGTATTTAGTAACTCTGCTTAAGTGGCACTGTTGGCAGAAATATCACAATTTTTATCGTGCAGTGAAGGTATTAATTGTGTCTTACCATTGTTGTACATTATGTACGACCAAAATCTCTTTGGATTTCCTACCAGATTTCGAAACACCAAAGAAGACGAAGTAAATATTCCAAAATTCGGGTCTAGAAAAACTGCCGACATGAGTACTTAGAAACAGATGTCCTCAATGTAGCGAAACACCTTAAATAACTTAATTAAGGCAAGGCTTCTGGTCCAGATTGGCTACCACTTAGATGTCTTTCAAAGTATGCTGATACGATAGCTTTATAGTTAGCCATGAATCATATACAACTCCTCGCTTGCCTAAAATCAGTATCTAAAGACTGAAAAATTGTACAAGTTACACCAATACCCCAGAAATGGAATAGGAATAATCTGCTGAATTACAGGCACATATCACTAACATCGATATGCAGTAGGAGTTTGGAACATATACCGTGTTCAAATATTATGAGTTCCCTCGAAGAAAACGATTTATTGACAAATAGTCAGACGGACTCAGGAAATATTGCTCTCGTGAAACACAACTATCTCTTTATTCTATCGGCAGGGGATGTCAAATTGATCCGATATTTTTAAATTTCCAGAAGAATTTTGACACCGTTCCTCACAAGCAACTTCTAATCAAATTGCGTGTCTGTGGAGAATGCCTCAGTTGTGTGACTGGATTCGTCAGTTCCTGTCAGAAAGGTCACAGTTCGTACTATCTAACAGAAAGTCATCGAGTAAGACAGAATTAAAATCTGACGTTCCCCATGGAAGTGTTATAGGCCCTCCGCTGTTCCTAATCTACATAAACGATTTAGGAGATAATCTAAGCAGCCCTCTTAGATTGTTTGCAGATGATGCTGTCGTTTATCGTCTTGTAAAGCTATTGTATTACTAACACCATAGCAGTTCCAGCACATAGTTTTCGTCAGCAAGTTCAACCCTGATGTGCGGCATCTTAAAGGTGCAGACAACCAAGCCACTGACTGTTTTTCGCGAATATGCAGTTTAGTCAGCCTCTTGTATTACGATAACCTCGCCAAAGCAGAATAGACAGATCAAGAGCTCCAGGACTTACTGACATATCGACGCACCAGATTGCGACTGGAGCAAACAGACGTGCCGGAAGCGAGGTGAAGATATTATGTGGCATCTCACATCAGAGGCCACGGTCCTACATTACACAGCGATTCCGCAAAGTGCTGTTTGGCAGCTTCTACAGCCTAGCGCACAAAGGGGCAAATGCCACTATCAAGTTGGTAACCGAGAGGTTCATGTGGCCATCGATCAAGAGGGGTGCCAGGAATTGGACTCGATCGTATCTTCAATGTCAGCGTTGTAAAGCAGGAGAACATTTCTACGAAAAGGTCGGAAGTTTTTCACGCATCACGGGAAGGTTTGCTCGTGTACATCTCGTTTTAGTGAGTCTGCTTCCACCCTCAGAGGGTTATAGATACTTGCTCGTGGTAGTAGACAGGTGAAGAAAATGGGCGAGACTATATAAATCACAGGTGTAGCGGCTGAGGCGTTCATCGCAAATTGGTTGGCACGTTTCGGATGTCCACTGCATATTATGAAAGGCCAGGGCCGCCATCACACAACCGTTATCATCTGACACGCCATGAAATGGAGGAAAGGTGGCGCTGAACACTGAAGGCACCCTCTTATGTCATCTACATCTACATCTACATTTATACTCCGCAAGCCACCCAACGGTGCGTGGCGGAGGGCACTTTACATGCCACTGTCATTACCTTTTTTTCCTGTTCCTGTCTCGTATGGTTCGCGGGAAGAACGACTGTCTGAAAGCCTCAGTGCACGCTCTAATCTCTCTAATTTTACATTCGTGATCTCCTCGGGAGGTATAAGTATGGGGAAGCAATATATTCGATACCTCATCCAGAAACCCACCCTCTCGAAACCTGGCGAGCAAGCTACACCGCGATGCAGAGCGCCTCTCTTGCAGAGTTTGCCACTTGAGTTTGTTAAACATCCACGTAACGCTATCACGGTTACCAAATAACCCTGTGACGAAACGCGCCGCTCTTCTTTGGATCTTCTCTATCTCTTCCGCCAACCCAATCTGGTACGGATCCCACACTGATGAGCAATACTCAAGTATAGGTCGAACGAGTGCTTTGTAAGCCACCTCCTTTGTTGATGTACTATACTTTCTAAGGACTCTCCCAATGAATCTCAACCTGGTACCCACCTTACCAACAATTAATTTTATATGATCATTCCACTTCAAATCGCTCCGCACGCATACTCCCAGATATTTTACAGAAGTAACTGCTACCAGTGTTTGTTCCGCTATCATATAATCATACGATAAAGAATCCTTCTTTCTATGTATTCGCAATACATTACATTTGTCTATGTTAAGGGTCAGTTGCCACTCCCTACACCAAGGGCCTATGCGCTGCAGATCTTCCTGCATTTCGCTACAATTTTCTAATGCTGCAACTTCTCTGTATACTACAGCATCATCTGCGAAAAGCCGCATGGAACTTCCGACACTATCTACTAGGTCATTTATATATATTGTGAAAAGCAATGGTCCCATAACACTCCCCTGTGGCACACCAGAGGTTACTTTAACGTCTGTAGACGTCTCTCCATTAATAACAACTTGCTGTGTTCTGTTTGCTAAAAACTCTTCAATCCAGCCACACAGCTGGTCTGATATTCCGTAGGCTCTTACTTTGTTTATTAGGCGACAGTGTGGAACTGTATCGAACGCCTTCCGGAAGTCAAGAAAAATAGCATCTACCTGGGAGCCTGTATCTAATATTTTCTGGGTCTCATGAACAAATAAGAGAGAGTTGGATGGAAGCACTATAGCTAGTACATCTAGGTTTATGGACTGTGTATTAGGCAGATATAGCCGCATTGTTGGCGGAGATGGTTTACAGGGACCCATTGAGAATCCCTGCTACTATCTCACAACTGCACCACTGCCAGCACAAACTGAGCTACCACCGTTGGTGCAGCACGTTCTTTACCAGATGAGAAGGAAGAGCCCTCTGCGTCCTGCCATGTTGAAGATCCAGTCTTTGTGCACAAAGAGTTGGTGGACTGTTCGCACATCATGCTGTGCATTGACACTGTCTGGGCTCCTGTATAACCCCTCTATACTGGGCCTTACCATGTACCACGATGTAATGCCAATACATTAACATTTTGCAAAATGGAAAAACCATCAAGATGTCCAATGAAAGAATGAAGCCAGCAAGAAACTTACCACCGCCGATATTCGACAGTGCTCGTTTGCTTAAGGATGGCTAAGGTTCAAATGAGCCTACACACATTCAGACTGAAGAGTCAACTCCAAGACGCCATAGGAACACGGAACAACTGGTCACAACTGCGCCCACACCAGCACAACAATTAGTCATCCGCACATCCGCACAAGAGTCTGATGACAAATCAAAAATCAAGTACCCATGTGCTCCACAGTTTAAGGAGGAAGGGGGGCTGGGTGGGTAAGAGAAGCTGGCCAGTGAGTTGCATTGTTTATTCCTTGTATCATAGCGGATTTTAGAGCAAGACTTTTGTTCTTTGCTGATTTACAACTGTCACTTCTGACTATGATCGAGAAAAATAAAGGTTGTGAAATTATTATAGTCATTACTTTTTTCGTTTTGTTAAGTATACGGTCTTAAATTTCTGAACATTTAAAGCAAGTTTCCAATCTTTGTACCACTTTAAATCGTATCAAGATCTGACTGAATATTTATGCAGCTTCTTTCAGACAGTACTGCAGTATAGATAACTGCATCATCTGCAAAGGTTGGCAGTTACTGTTAATATTGCCAGCAAGGTCATCAATATATAACATTAACAGCACGGGTCCCAATGCACTTCCCTGGGGAACATGAAATGTCTTCCGCGCCTGTTGATTACTGTCCATCCAAGACACGTTGCTACAGCCTCGGTATCAAAAAATAAAAGATCCTCAGGCCAGTCACAAACTTCGATTGATGCCATATGTGATCGTACATTCGATAAACATAGCTGTGGTACTGATAGTTTTTGGAAATCAGTGAATACTGCATCTACCTGATTGCCTTGATCCAAAGCTTTCAGTGTATCACGTGAGAAAAGTTCGAGTTGAGTTTCACATGAAAGACGTTTTCGGAATCCACACTGGTTGGCATGGAGGAGGTCATTCTGTACGATATATCTCATTATATTTGAGCTCGGAATATTTTCTAAGATTCCACAACAAAACGAAGCCAAGGATATTGGACAGTAGTTTTGTGGCTCACTTCTGCCACCTTCCTTGTAAAAGGGTGTGACCTGTGCCTTCCTCGAACTACAGGGCATGGCTTTCTGTTTGGGGGATCTACAGTAGATTATAGGTGAAAGTGGTTCTAACTCAGTCACAGATTCATACAGAATCTGATAGAGATTCCACTGGGCTCTGAAGCTTTGTACAATTTTAACGATTTCAGTTGTTTCTGAGAATCACTGACACCAATATTTATTTCACTCATCTTTTCAGTGGTGTGAGGATTATTCTCGGGAGTTCTGGGTTTTCTTGAAATTAACGTTTGATTACGGAGTTAAGCATTTCTGCTTAGTCCAGTTACAATTATATGCCTACCCCTGATACTATGTCATCTTCAGTATCTGTCTTGGTGAATGTGTGTGTCTTGTCTCCTGCCACATACACACCACTTCCTTTCCCATAAGTGTATCCTTTCGGTATTTTCCCAAAAAATCTCATTGTTGTCAGATTTTAATCATCTTTCTGTAATTAGTATTATGTGAGCTTCACTGCTTTTCAGGAGCACTTCAAACTCTTGCACTTTGTGAGTGCTTTGGCAGTAGACTGGTAGGATTTTAATACTCGTGCCTTTGTGGATGGGACGTTCCTTTGGATCTTACACTTATACTTTTAGATCTCCTACAGCTGTCATTGTCTGGACTGGATGGCGAGTCACTATTCTAAAATGCCCTTATATACATTCTTCATATAGTCAGCTACCTGGGTAGTGGCCTCTGTCATTTAGTGCACATGTCTGGGTAAACTAAATAGAAGTAAATTATGCTTGCATTAGGTCGAGTTTAAATAACACAAATTTTAATCGCAGACATGAAAAGAAACCTAAAAGCAGCTTCCACCCCAAGTAAAATGATTGTTTTTCTTTCTGTTTCTCATATCCATAACCACGATAATATTTAACCAGTCATCAAAAGGAGTAATGATATTACTGTAAAAAAAGTCTCAGATGTATAAAATAAATGCACTGCTTGTACTATCACAGCTCTTAACAGGTCAAAATGAACCCTTTTCCAATCACAGTGTCATAGCACACTCAGTGTCATCATTGATCTTATAAAATGTAGCTATGTGCTAATCAGTTCTCTGCTTGAGAATATACACCCAAATATTCTTTCTTAAAGTGTGAAATAGTTCACTTTCTAAACAAGCCCACGCCTGAGCCATGCCTAAAAATTGCGATTCAGAGCGATGACAGAAAATTCTTAAATAAATGTATAGTGTGTTGCCGAAATATCCCATTGGTGGCTAACTAGCGTAATAACAAAGCAGTCTTGAAGGTAGATGCGACAAAACGCAGCCCGGTGTGCAAAGGATATCGGTGGCAGTGTCCATGCTAGTGACGTATACTATAGACGTGTGACTTCTGCATGGATGTTGTGGTGGATACCGGCAACAGCGGCAAAGAAGAGGCACCCCAGTGTTGAATTCGGAACTATCAGGCAGTACAACCACAGGCATACACACTGCAGCCGCATTGATTATGGATGGGTGGCAGGTGGGCCACTGCTACAGGATGGCAACGAGACAATATGGCCCTGGAAAAGGTGGCAGTATAATAGCACCTGCCAGGCATTACTGTAAAATTATGTAATGTTCTACGGGTTTGTACATAGCCGTACAGTACATAACACGAGCTTGCCAGCCGACCTATCTAGCAATGCTGACAATCTGCATGGTCAGCAGACATGCGTCCGGCTGCAGTGCACCACAGGAGAGTAAGCCACTGGCCGCCATCCGCAGCGCGCCATATAACTAGCGCGGCTTCGGGCTCAAATATCTCTCTTTTCTTAGCTCACCACATAGCCTTTCGATATTACCGTAATTAGCCGGTGTTAGTATGTCAGACACAGTGATGATGGGTGCGCATAACGTGCGTGTTTCACAATCAGCCTTTTGTTAATAAACTGTTTAAACTTACTCCTCGGTGTTCGCGTATTTCTGTAACTCAAGGACCCAATGCTTGCGAATACTGACAAATATTTCGTGTAACTATCATCCGGGGACAACAACACAAACAATCTCCTTATAGAAGTGGTGTCAGGAGTGAGATAATTATGGAAAACCTACAGTCTTGAATACGTGCAGCACAATGTGAACTTCGAGCAGCAGCATGAACATCTTCCGACTGCGCAGGGACATCCAACACTGGAATTCAGGTTGGTCTACTCCAGTTTGGCTAGAATACGAAAGGCAGTGATGGATTTTTATTTTACACTTGAGTGACTCATTGGCATTAAATTAGACGAAATGGCACAATCCAGTCAGAGTAACGTTGTCAATCTACAAACTGTTATTAATGAACTGTAAGAAGAGATTCGGCAGTTAAAAGCACAAAGAAGCGAACGTAACATTCCGGAAGACTTGTCAAATAAGAGTTCATGCAGTACAAGTACAACCACAATAAAGAATTTTTCATTATTGCCATCAGTACCAGTGTTTAGCGGGAAACACGAAGATGATGTGGAACTGTTTTTTCGTAAAGTTGAAGGTGCCACCCTGTTAGGATCATGGACAGATTCCGATAAGCTAGTGGTTGCCAAATTAAGAATTCAGGGAGCAGCCCAAAATTTCATTAGCGCGGAGCCTACTTGCGTGAAGACAGAAGATTACAATGAGTTTAGAACGGTTGTTGTTCAGAGATTTAAACGTAAAAACGCGATCAGATTTTACAGAGGGCAGCTTCACAGTTTGCGAATGGGACAAGACGAATCTGTCGAGCAGTTTACCGACAGAATTCGAACATCAACGCTCAAACGTACGAGTTAGTAGAAGATGAAAATCTCATTCAGTCGTTCGAAGCTGGCCAGAGAGCCTTGGGCACATTTATAAATGGGTTGTACGGAGAGGAAGTAAGCAAATCTTTTCGATTGGTACGATGTAAAACGTTTCAGGATGCAGTAGAATCGGCTATTGGTTTCGCTGAAGCACTAAGACGACTGAATGAGATGCAGAAACAAGAACGCAGAGTTTTCAACACAACACTACAATGCTAAGATGCAATAAGCTGGGTCAAAAACGTAAGGATTGTAAAGAGAATCGAATCTGCTGTCATTGTGGGATGCAGGGTCATGTTTCGACAGATTGTCGCAACAAGAAGAAAGGTAATGCATAATCAGACAATCTGTCAGATCTATAAACGAGTACGGGGACGTACGGGCCACTACTCCATCCGCCCCCTGCCAGAGACAGAGATTCCTGTTAGTTCCAGCGAAAATCAGACGGAAAATGACTTCGTGATAGGTGCTGTATATCGTGGGAGAAACATCAAACTACCTATTGACACAGGAGCACAGACCTCATTAATGTGGTGGTGCATAGATAAACGGAATAAATTGAAACCGCCGCTATTAACAGTGCGAGGATTAAATGGAGGAAAACTACATAGCTACGAATAAGTTGACGTAGAATTAATTCTTGGCCAAGGCCAAGATGAAGGTGAAAATAAAGATAAAGATAAATACACAGCAAGAATGCAAGTAGTTTCAAATAACGAATAGCGTTACGACGGTGTACTTGGATTTGATTTCTTGTCCACTAACGAGGCAGAGAAATTTGTCGTAGAAAGAAAGATCCGACTATGCCGTAGCAACTACAACCTAGGAAATCATTCTTCAGATCGCACTCAAAAGAGCAGCAAAACTGACATCGCGGGAACTGACCGCCCATACGATGCATCAGTTCAAACAGTCCGAGTCGACGTTCAAATTGATCAGCGTCAGCAAATTCCCAAGGGTGCAGGAAAGACAGTCTGAACGATCCGAGAAAAATGAGTTACTGGATACAGTGCGTTATGTTGCAAGAAGTGTAGATGTCACTACAATGGTGAGACAGAATGTCGCAAAATTTCCGATTGCAGTAACGAATATGAGCAATGAGGATGTTGTTTTGCCACGAGGAACGAATGTCGTTGAAGTGTCGAGCGTAAGTAAAAGTGACGTAATACAGATTCCAGATGAGGTAACAAACGCTGCACTTATAAACACAGATTTTTGTAGCAGTACCGCAAAATTGCAATGAGGAGATGAAGTTAATAATGAGCTGAAGCGCAAGATTTGGAAGAAGATAGAACATTTGACAGCTGATGAACAGGAGATTTTAGCGCCTGTTTTGTTGGAGCAGGCTAATTTATTCCAAGAACGTCACTCATTCAGTTCAGCATCGTATTCATACAGGGAATGCAGCCCCAATCACACAGAAGCCTTACCGAATACCATTCAGTCGAAGTGAGTTGGTAAAAGACATGGTTAAAGAACCATTAGAAGCCAGAATTATAAAACCAAGACATCCTTCAGACCCACCATGGTGTTTGCCTGTTGTAACTGTAAAGAAGAAATCAATTTCTGGAGAACCACAGTTCCGTTTTTGTGTTGATTACCAATCTTTGAATGCTGTGACCACACCCGACATTACCCCTTACCAAATTTAGTGGAAACCTTAGATTACTTGAGCAGATGTCGAATTTTTTCAGTATGTGATTTAACAAGTGGTTATCACCAGTTAACAGTGCATCCAGATGATCAAGCAAAAACTTTGTTTCTAACAGCAACAGGAGTATACGTGTATCTTCGAATGCCATTTGGACTTCATAATGCTTAAGGTACATTTCAATGCCTGATCGATTCAGTTTTATGAGGGCTCACCCCAACACAAGCACTTGTTTACCTTGATGATGCAATAATTTTTGGTGAAAACATGAAGCGCCATACTGCGAGACTACAAGCTGTTTTTGAGCACGTAAGAAGTGCAAACCTGTCTTTATCAATAGATAAATGTCATTTGGCTCAAAGTAAAGTTAACTACCTTGGTCATGTTATAACCAGTGAAGGTATTTGACCTGCTCCAAAATTAATTGAAGATGTAAAGAATTTTCCTGAACGACAGAATTTGAAATAACTAGAATCATTCTTGGGATTGTCAAATTTCTACAGACGATTATGCGAACATAGCATGTCGAATGACACAGCTACTGAAGAAAGGAGCCACATTTAATTGGTCAACACAATGCAAGAAGGCAATGGAAGAACTTAAAACTTCTCTAACCACAGCCCCAGTGTTAGCCTACCTGGACTTCATTAAACCTTTTATTCTTACAACAGATGCATCCAATTTTGCCATAGGTGTAATCTTGTCTCAAGAAGTTAATGGTCATGAACATCCAATCCCATTTATTTTTAGACAATTAAACAAAGCAGAATGTAATTATATTACTCCTGAGAAAGATCTTTGTGCTCTGGTTTTTGCTATAACACATACCAGATGTTTCTTAAGAGGAAGAGATTTTACAGTTATTGCAGATCATGCTGCACTTAAATGGTTATTGAATTTAAAGCATCAAGTTCCAGAGTAACTAGATGGGCATTAAGACTGAGTGAGTACCAATTTAAGATTATTCACCTACCTGGTAAACAACATGTGAATGCTGATGCAATGAGTCGAAAAGTCAATGTGTGTGTTAACAATAAGTCCAGAAGAAGAGTTAAAGGCAGCTCAAGAAGAAGGTCCACAATGCAGATTATGGAAAAATGATCAAAGCTATTGACAATGTTAGGTCATTTCTCTACATACCTTCTCATGATACCAATACCTGATCAGAGTGGTGAGACTATAGCTAAAGTTTTTGTAATAGAATGGATTATTAAGTTTGGATCACCACTAACTATAATTAGTGATCAAGAAACAAATTTTATGAGTGAATTACATAAACAGACTTGTAAGCTCATGCAAATAACTCATTTAAGGACTACACCAGCACACCTTGAAGGAAATGGAAGAGTTGAGCGAGTCCACAGAACAATTAATAAAATGGTTAGCCATTATGTGGGCAGCAAACACGACAATTGAGATGTCTGTTTATCGTACTTGGTAAGTTGTTACAATTCCAAAATGCACAGCTCAATTGCTCTAAGTCCATATGAGATCGTTATTGGAAGAAGAATACATTCACCCTTGCACTTTGCACGATCGGCTGCCGGAATCAAAAGTGAACATGTAAGGGGTCTAGCACGCAAACTAAAGGAAGCATGGAGGGGAGTGAAACAGCGAAATCATCAATCCTTTCTTCAGCAAGCAAGACAACACGACCGCCAAGCAGCAGTGCCACAGTATCGAGTTGTGTAGCTGAGCAACGTGGTGGTAAAGAAGAGTCCAGCCAAAAAGTTTAAGAAGTTTTAGAAAGGACCATATTCAATCTTGGAGGTGTTTTATCAGTCACTCTCAAGCTCCAATGGCCCTTTCGTTCGATTGTTGTTTCTGTCAATAATCGTGTAAAGCCATTTCTGGGTAGATTTCCTGTAGCATCGCAATACGACGAGGACCGACCGAGTAGTAGAACTGCTGTTCTCAAAACCAGGAAGCGAGAATCGTCAGGTCGCAGTCCAGACTTCAAGGCCAAGGCATCGTCACGTTCCAAGTGATCCTGTCCCAGACACCCCTACAATCTGAGTTAACGTGTGTAGTGTGTGAGAGTGCAATGATTGTGTCTATTTCAGCCACGTGCTTATGTGAAAGTGTTGTGAAAATTTAGTATTGAAGCTACTACACGAGTGCACAAGTGAAACTAAACCTTTTATTCCACAGGTTACCACAAGCAACTCATTCATTTTGCGTTCATTATTAATTTTAGTATTTAGAACTGATTAAACATGTTCATTTTTATTCTAATGTTTGCTGTTGTTGTTGTTGTGGTTTGATGCAGCTCTCCATGCTACCCTATCCTGTGAAGGTTTCTTCATCTGACAGTACCTACTGCAACCTACATCCTTCTGAATCTCCTTAGCGTATTCATCTCTTGGTCTCCCTCTACGATTTTTACCCTCGATGCTGCCACCCAGTACTATATTGGTGATCCCTTGATGCCTCAGAACATGTCCTACCAACCGATCCCTTCTTCTAGTTATGTGATGTACCCATCTAATCTTCAGCATTCTTCTGTAACACCACATTTCAAAAGCTTCTACTCTCTTCTTGTCCAAACTATTTATCGTCCATGTTTCACTTCCATACACGGCTACACTCCATACAAATACTTTCAGAAACGACTTCCTGACACTTAAATCTATACTCGATGTTAACAAGTTTCTCTTCTTCAGAAACGCTTTCCTTGCCATTGCCAGTCTACATTTTATATCCTCTCTACTTCGACCATCATCAGTTCTTTTGCTCCCCAAAAAGCAAAACTTCTTTACTACTTACAGTGTTTCATTTCCTAATCTAATTCCCTCAGCATCAACCGACTTAATTCGACTACATTCCATCATCCTCACTTTGCTTTTGTTGATATTCATCTTATATCCTCCTTTCAAGACACTGTCCATTCCATTCAACTGCTCTTCCAAGTCCTTTGCTGTCTCTGACTGGATTACAATGTCATCGGCGAACCTCAGAGTTTTTATTTCTTCTCCATGGATTTTAATACCTACTCCGAATTTTTCTTTTGTTTTCTTCACTGCTTGCTCAATATACATATTGAATAACATTGAGGAGAGGCTACAGCCCTGTCTCACTCCCATCCCAACTGCTGTTTCCCTTTCATATCCCTCAACTCTTGTAACTGCCATTTGCTTTCTGTACAAATTGTAAATAGCCTTTCACTCCCTGTATTTTACCCCTGCCACCTTCAGAAATTGAGAGCATTCCAGTCAACATTGTCAAAAGCTTTCTATAAGTCTACAAATGCTAGAAACGTAGGTTCGCCTTTCCTTCATCTAGCTTCTAAGATAAGTCGTAGGGTCAGTATTGCCTCACGTGTTCCGATATTTCTACGGAATCCAAACTGATCTTCCTCGTCTGTAAACAATTCGCGTTAGTATTTTTATTAAACTGATAGTTCGATAATTTGCCACATCTGTCAACACCTGCTTTCTTTGCGATTGGAATTATTATATTCTTCTTGAAGTCTAAGGGTATAATATGCAAAGATCAGCACATTCCTCAAACTGGGGAACTGTCAAGAATGGGATTCCACAAGGGTCGGTCTTGGGTCCTTTGTTGTTCTTAATATACACCCCTGGAAATGGAAAAAAGAACACATTGACACCGGTGTGTCAGACCCACCATACTTGCTCCGGACACTGCGAGAGGGCTGTACAAGCAATGATCACACGCACGGCACAGCGGACATACCAGGAACCGCGGTGTTGGCCGTCGAATGGCGCTAGCTGCGCAGCATTTGTGCACCGCCACCGTCAGTGTCAGCCAGTTTGCCGTGGCATACGGAGCTCCATCGCAGTCTTTAACACTAGTAGCATGCCGCGACAGCGTGGACGTGAACCGTATGTGCAGTTGACGGACTTTGAGCGAGGGCGTATAGTGGGCATGCGGGAGGCCGGGTGGACGTACCGCCGAATTGCTCAACACGTCGGGCGTGAGGTCTCCACAGTACATCGATGTTGTCGCCAGTGGTCGGCGGAAGGTGCACGTGCCCGTCGACCTGGGACCGGACCGCAGCGACGCACGGATGCACGCCAAGACCGTAGGATCCTACGTAGTGCCGTAGGGGACCGCACCGCCACTTCCCAGCAAATTAGGGACACTGTTGCTCCTGGGGTATCGGCGAGGACCATTCGCAACCGTCTCCACGAAGCTGGGCTACAGTCCCGCACACCGTTAGGCCGTCTTCCGCTCACGCCCCACCATCGTGCAGCCCGCCTCCAGTGGTGTCGCGACAGGCGTGAATGGAGGGACGAATGGAGATGTGTCGTCTTCAGCGATGAGAGTCGCTTCTGCCTTGGTGCCAATGATGGTCGTATGCGTGTTTGGCGCCGTGCAGGTGAGCGCCACAATCAGGACTGCATACGACTGAGGTACACAGGGCCAACACCTGGCATCATGGTGTGGGGAGCGATCTCCTACACTGGCCGTACACCTCTGGTGATCGTCGAGGGGACACTGAATAGTTCACGGTACATCCAAACCGTCATCGAACCCATCGTTCTACCATTCCTAGACCGACAAGGGAACTTGCTGTTCCAACAATGCACGTCCGCATGTATCCCGTGCCACCCAACATGCTCTAGAAGGTGTAAGTCAACTACCCTGGCCAGCAAGATCTCCGGATCTGTCCCCCATTGAGCATGTTTGGGACTGGATGAAGTGTCGTCTCACGCGGTCTGCACGTCCAGCACGAACGCTGGTCCAACTGAGGCACCAGGTGGAAATGGCATGGCAAGCCGTTCCACAGGACTACATCCAACATCTCTACGATCGTCTCCATGGGAGAATAGCAGCCTGCATTGCTGCGAAAGGTGGATATACACTGTACTAGTGCGGACATTGTGCATGCTCTGTTGCCTGTGTCTATGTGCCTGTGGTTCTGTCAGTGTGATCATGTGATGTATCTGACCCCAGGAATATGTCAATAAAGTTTCCCCTTCCTGGGACAATGAATTCACGGTGTTCTTATTTCAATTTCCAGTAGTGTATATTAGTTACTTGCCATTATATATTAATGAAGAGGCAAAGTTAGTTTTCTTTGCTGATGATACAAGTACGGTAATCACACCTGACATTCAAGAATTAACTGATGAAATTGTCAATAATGTCTTTCAGAAAATTACTAAGTGGTTCCTTGTAAACGGACTCTCACTGAATTTTGATAAGACGCAGTACATACAGTTCTGTAGAGTAAATGGTATGACCCCATTAATAAATATAGACCTTAATGAGAAGCATATAGCTAAGCTAGAATGTTCAAAATTTTTAGGTGTGTCATTGATGAGAAATTAAATTGGAAGTAACACATTGATGATCTGCTGAAACGTTTGAGTTCAGCTACTTATGCAATAAGAGTCATTGCAAATTTGGTGATAAACATCTTAGTAAATTAGCTTACTACGCCTATTTTCACTCATTGCTTGCATATGGCCTCATATTTTGGGTAATTCATCACTGAGGAATTAAGTATTTATTGCACAAAAGCGTGTAATCAGAATAATAGCTGGAGTCCACCCAAGATCATCCTGCAAACATTTATTTAAGGATCTAGGGATATTCACAGTAGCTTCTCAGTAATCAGTTATGTACTCTCTTATGAACTTTGTTATTAACAACCAAAGCCAATTCAAAAGTAATAGCAGTGTGCATAACTACAATACTAGGAGAAAGGATGATCTTCACTATTCAAGATTAAATCTAACTTTGGCACAGAAAGGGGTGAATTATACTGCCACTAAAGTCTTTGGTCACTTACCAAATAGTATCAAAAGTCTGACAGATAACCAACAAGTGTTTAAGAAGAAATTAAAAGAATTTCTGAATGACAACTCCTTCTACTCCATAGAGGAATTTTTAGATATAAATTAAGAAAAAAAATAAAAAAACAAAAAATAAAAATGTTGTTATATTAACTTAATTATGTTGTTAAATTAACTTGATTATGTCACGTATTGGAAAATTTGACTCGTTCCACATCATTATGAAATATCGTATTCATGATCCATGGAACTAGTTTTAATCTAATCTAATCTAATCACCTGTCTCATACATCTTGCTCACCAGATGGTAGAGTTTTGTCAGGGCTGACTATCCTAAGACTATCAGTAGTTCTAATGGAATGTTGTCTACTCCCAGGGCCTTGTTTCGACTCAGGTCTTTCAGTGCTCTGTCAAACTCTTCATGGAGTACCATATCTCCCATTTCTACATCATCTTCAATTTCCATAATATTGCCCTCAAGTACATCTTCCTCGTATAGACCCTCTATATACTCCCATCTTTCTGCCTTGCCTTCTTTGCTTAGAACTGGGTTTCCATCTCAGCTCTTGATATTCATACAAGTGGTTCTCTTTTCTGCAAAGGTCTTTTTAATTTTCCTGTAGGCAGTATCTATCTTTCCCCTAGTAATATATGCCTCTGCTATGATAGCGTATTCTGCCGATGCTGTAGTAATAGTACCACAGAGTGCAGGTGTTTTGTTCGAACTACGATCAGACATGGTAGTTTCAAGAAGTAATGCAAAACTTGTACTCAAGTGGAATCTGAGTGAAATCCAGCAACAGTTCAATTCCGTAAAGAAGCAAATTGATCTAATTCATTCTGTTAAGGGCAATGATACAATTTTGGGAATCGGTACATCTTGGTATAATAACTGGAACACAGCCAAAATGCAGGTAGGGTCTACTTTTGCTAGTTGTGTGACAAGAGATTTACTGTTTTTTAAAGCTTTTGCCACACAAAACTTTAATTAGGCGTAAACGTGCCTGGTTTGATTTTGAAGTGAGTATCCTTCATACTGTACTTGGTATTTTAACTAGTCAAGATCTACTGGAAGTTAAAGGCAAAATATAAGCTCTTGAACAACAGTCCAGTATAAGTGCAACTAGTATTTCTAATGAAATTATCACATTAAAGAATATGCAAAAAACCATTACTAACCACACAGTTTTCATTGAACACATTGTAAAGCAATTCATCTCACATTTCCACGTCATTCATAATGAAATGAACACAAATATTCAAGAACTATTCCAAGGATTAAATGCTGTGAGTGCAATCTTAGATTTAAACACTCTTTTGTTAAAGATTACTGATAGTTTATCAAATGCTAGAATTGATGCCCTTAACTTAATTCTCGCCTTAGAAAGTAGTTCAAATGATTGTTTGAGCAGTGTACTACTACGTCCAGAACAATTTTTACAGATCCTACTATCAATTGAACGAAAGCTAGATGTAACATATACAATGATTTACCCCGTTAACTCTTACAATTTTTTACTACAAGTTAACCACTACACACTCTTTAATGATTGAAGATGAATTAAGTGTTATTGTTTCTATACCCACTGCTAGATCAATACATAATTTGAAAATGTATTAGATTTATACTTACCCTGTGAAATGGAGACAGGCAGGTATTCATGTGAAGTACGTACTAAATGATCATCTACTGATCAGCAAGGATCGAAGATATTTTGTGTCCCTAAATGAAAACGATTTGCATATGTGTAAATATAGTCATAAGTTAATTTGCCCTGAATCAGCAGTACTCTTAGACAGTAGAGTGTACAGCTGTGAGAAAGAATTGTTTATGAATCATCCCCCAAGAGATGATTGCCCTAGAATTTTAATGCATCTTTATCATACATTTCTTAAACGATGTTCTGAAGGTATAATTTTCTCATTTAACTCCACCCTAGATGTCACATTTACACATAAAAATTATGATACCCCTGAGCTACTCTTTAAACTCAGATTGAATGATAGTGGATTTATCTTGAATGCCACACATTGTGATTCATCATGTGAACTATTTGATATGCCTAGTGTATTGCCAACTACAATTTATGCAACTGGACATTTGCCATTAATGAGAATGTTATCTGTTTATTACAATGATTCACACATATTAACATATGGAAAGCATTCCTTGTCAAGGTTTTCTGAAGACAGTGATTTAGTTAAGGAGATCCATGAAAATGTAATTTCTTCCAATAATGAGTTGTACTTCATTGAAGCAGCAAATAGAATTAAGTCCTTCGATTCATCCAGTAATGTTAATTCATACTTTATTGTCAGTATTGTGCTTTTAGTGCTTTTATTACTTTGTCTTTTGTCAACAGCATTTGTCATGTACGAAATTGTCATCCTGAAAGCTCGCTTCTCTGTACCAAACGTTACTGTGTCTGCAAATGTAATACATGTTGCTATACCTTATGATGCCACAAATGGCGAAATAGTTTTATAACGTCCAGAAGGTCGTTTTGAGCCACCTATGGTTGCTCTTTTTCTTTGGGGAGAGTGATGTAAGGGTCTATGGGCTTGTACATAGCCAAACAGTACGTACCACGCGCTCGCCAGCCGACCTATCTTGAAATGCTGACAATCTGCTTGGTCAGTAGACGTGCGTCCGGCTGCCGTGCGCCACAGGAGAGTAAGCCACTGGCCGCCATCCGCAGCACGTCATATAACTAGCGCGGCTTCTGGCGCGAATATGTCTCTTTTCTTAGCTCACCACGGAGCTTTTCGATACGACTGTAACTAACCAGTGTTAGTATGTCAGACACAGTGATGATGGGTGTATGTAGAGTGGTATGTTTCATAAGCACATCAGACACAGTGATGATGGGTGTGTGTAGCGTGGTATGTTTCATAAGCACGTCAGACACAGTGACAATGGGTGTGTGTAGGGTGCATGTTTCACAATCAGCCTTTTGTTAATAAACTATTTAAACTTACTTTTCGGTGTTCACATATTTCTGTACCTCAAGGACCTACTGCTTGCAAATCCTGACAAATATTTCGTGTAATTATCATCTGGGGGCGACAGCACCAACAACTTCCTTTTAATTACAACAACTACTACAGTAGCGGTAATGGTGCTTTATTTCTGATTGTTAGTATTCAGTATGACAGTAAGACATGTCTTACCTGCCCACAGTTGGCATTTTGCGTCAACTTTCTAATTAATTATTGTGTGCTTTAATCTGAATATCTGAAAGTTTAAATTTGACACTTGTAGCAGGTCCATCAATCAACAAAATATAAACTAGTCTGAGTAGTGAGCCTGAAATTGTAGTCTTCCATATAAGATCATGAAATTTTCACTTTAAAGTAATCTTGGGTGGATTACTTTAGCGATACTGGAATGCATTTGTAAATAATTCACAGCTGTAAATAAGTTCACATCATTGATTCTTTAATTCCTTTCAGAGTCACATTACCTTAGCGTGCATTTCTCATAACTATGCTCACAACGATAAGCTGAACCTTTACCATGAAACAATTCTCAAGATTTATTCTATTAATCAGCTCAATAAGCACTAATTCTGGAGTGAAGATTAAGCAAGATATATCAAAGAAGTATGGTTCATAAAAGGGGCATTGTGTCTTTTATAATATCTAATAGTCATTGAGTAGAACCAAAATGATTACCATGATGTCTGAACAATGCACATAAGTGTCTCTGGAATCTAACTCGAACAACAATCAAAGATATGGAAACTGCAAAAAAAGAATTCAAAATAAAATAATATGTTCCAGCAGGCCAGGTTTGGCATTAAATGGTCTGTGTGACTGAACAGCAGACAAGCAGGGATGTCGGTATCATGGCCAGCAGTCCAGGCTCTGCAACGCTGGACAAGCAGCGCCAGTCGGTGTCAGGTAGTTCTGGGCAGCAGTGGACCATGTCAGCTGTATACAGCACTCTGGCAAATGTTGGCAATGCTGTGGGAGCTGCACAGACTCAGCATGTGATGTGCATGCCATGTGTATGCGGACAGCTTAGTGATGGTGCTCGGAGAGTGTGACTGGATGACTCTGGCAGGTACTGCAAACTGGACTTGACCCAGACAGCTAAAGAATGTGTGAATGAGGTGCACCCCAGGCTGCACAGCTGGTGTGCTGCAGGTACCAAGTTTGTGAAGCTTTCTCAGTGGCCTCACAACATCAAATAGAAACTAAAATTTTGTGGCCTCCTTTCAGACCGAATGGTGGTGGAGCCCTGAATCAGACTCTAATTTTATATAGGCACATCAATTCTGTGGTTTGGTCAAGGGTGGGCAAGGGACGGCGTTGGAAAGGAATGATGAATGAAGTAGCTGAATAAAGTAAACTTTGACTGCATTCTTGGTACTCAGGACACATGTGAGTTTGTCAAGGCCAGACCGTGAAGGCATTCACCAATCCGACTGATAGTGGTATACAGGAACAAGAAGAGGGTGAGGAGATGGCTCACATTCAAACTAGCTCGTGGCCACTTCAGCAGAAGAGAGATGGAGGCAGATGGCAGGCCTGAAAGCTAGATCACAAGATAAAGACTCGACGGTGCTGTGCTCTCCAAGACACAACTAGCAACAACCATGTGATTTCTTTTCCAGTCCTACTATTGGCCTTGGCCTCCTAAAGACGCATGTGGCTGGTTTATTCAGCACAATGGTAGTGTAACAGTGGTTTATTCAGCAGAGCACCGGATATATGGGGCGATTCTGGTGCTATTGTTCTCACATGCATGTAAGTGACAGTGGAAACTGACGCTGGTAGCTTGGTCGCAACTTCAAACATGAAATAAAATTTATATTATCATTAAAGTATTAATTAACTTCCTCAGTAACCAGCCCACCCGGTTGGTTGTGCAGTCTAACACATGGCTTTCCGGACAGGAAGGAGCGTCAGTCCCGGCACGAATCCGCCTGGCGGATTTGTGTTGAGATCTGGTGAGCCGGCCAGTCTGTGGATGGTTTTTAGGCGGTTTTCCATCTGCCTCGGCAAATGCAGGCTGGTTCCCTTTATTCCGCCTCAGCTACACTATGTCGGTGACTGCTGTGCAAACAAGTTCTCCACATACCCATACATCACCATTACTTTACCATGCAAACATAGGGATTACACTCATCTGGTGTGAGACGTTTCCTTGGGGGTTCATCGGGGGCCGAACCACACAATAACCCTGGGTTTGGTGTGTGGAGGCGGAGGGGTGAAGTGGAGTGCGGTAGTCGTCGTGGGGTTGTGGACCACTGCAGCTGTGGTGGGGAAGGAGCCTCTCCGTCGTTTCTAGGTCCCCGGTTAACATAACATAACCCCAGTAATGAAGGCTGGCTAGGCGTCTTATACAGGTCTTCTTATACAGGCATCACAACTAGTCATAGTCTCTAAAAGATCTTAGCTCTATATTGATGAAGATGTTGCAACAACCATACATAACAAAGTTTGCTTTCGGCAGTTGTTTACCGCTAAAGACGCTGTTGTTCTGCTGTTATCACAAGATCAGTTTTAGTTGTTAATGTAAATTTCAGTTAAACTGTTACCCCCTTAATGCTGAGTGTAGCTAATTCACATCATACCCATGCTGTTCTAATGAATGTAACGTTAACTGTTTTTGAATTTCAGTGCAGGTAGATGCTGAGTTTTCATGAAACTACCAATGCTTCTGACAAGTGCTGCACTATCGCCAGTGTTTCAGGTACGATTTTTGTAAATCTTTTATCTGGCAATTCGTTCAGGAATTAGGGGGTTAGCTTTTATCAAATGCAGAGAGCTACTCACACTTACAAAAGAAATTTACATATCAGCGACGATCATCAGGCTTCTAGGTGGTCAAGGAGAACTTTGGGTCACTAACTATCGCGAGTAGCCACAATTCATCCCTAAAGGTTTGTGAATTGGAACAGCTGAAGCACTGCGCAAAATGAGCAGCTTAGTGTCATCCATGAAAATCGTGCTCCGCTACCGCTATATACAACATGGTGGAAGACGCTAGTATTGAACTGCCAATAGTATTTGACCTAACCGAGAAACAAGGTCAGTGAGTATTTACTGTTCTGCTCCAATCTTCAAATGCTATCAAATCGGGAATACAGAAAAGGCACAGTAAGCAGCTGATGGTAAAACACTGTATCATAACTGTGAATTATCTACCAATTAGCTATCACTCATACAGGGTGCTACCGGCTGAACAACACATAATTCGCTGTTAACCTCAGCAGTGAGCGCCTGTAAGCTCCTCCTCCAACACACAATTCATTAGGAAGTGAAGAAGGTGCTGCAAGATGACATCACCGAACATTCGGAGGGCCCTTGGTCCTCTTCCCTGTTACCTGCGAAGGAGAACGATAGGAAATTGAGTTTTTGCGTCAATTACCAAAGAATGAACAAAATCACAAAATAAGATGTTTACTTATTATCGTGCATTAAGGACACACTATACTGCTTGAAAAGAGCAAAATAATTCTCAGCTATGAAATAGCAGATAGACTACTGGCAACTAGGGGTTGATGAGGGAAAATACACTGTTCACAACTCCCAATGGCCTCTATGAGTTCATTATTATTCCATTTGGAGTCCAGTCACCCTTGACTGTGTGATGCACAGCCTGCATTGACATTTTTTTCTAAGACAACTGATAAACATCCAAGACATCTGACAACCATGTTGAAGTGATTTCAGACCGCAGATCTCTACCTGGATCAAAAAACTTCTTTATCGCCCAAGAAATAAAGACCTTGGAAGGCCTAATGAACGGTGATAGACTCCATTCCAGTTGAGAGAAAATAAGAGCAGACACTGATTTTTCTATTCATAGACACATTCACGATGTGGGAAGTTTACCTGCAATGTTTTCGTCCCTTCTAACGATTCATAAAGGACTTCTGTAAAAAGGAAAGTCTCTTGCAAGAACTACTGCAGCGACACAACAAATATTCCTGGAACAACTGTACAAGAAAGGTCTTCTCTTGTCCTTAAGAAGATGCTGACACCTTCTTCATCACTAGAGTAGCATTATAAAAATGACGAGACACAATTTCACAGTTATACTACAAATTCACCCGAATGTGCTGAAAAGGTAATAGCTTATGCTTCCAGTGTACTCTCCAAGTCCAAGATGATATACTTTACAACCAAGAAAGAATGGCTTGCATTTGTTTGAACCATCAACGAGCTCCAGCCAAATTTATTTGGAAAACCACTCACTGCTGTGACAGATCTTCATTCTGTATGCTGGATAACTACACTGAAGGATCAGTCAGCACTGAGGCTTCTGGAGTGCAGTGTCACAGTGGTATACAAAAGCAGGCGCAAATGTAAGGACGTCAACTGCCTTTCAAGGAATTCTTTGGTGGAACACAGTGACTTGGATGAAATGTCAGTCATCGCTGTATTAAACGACATTGCTGGTGAACAGAGGGAATATCCAGCATTGCTGAACACCTTAGAAGCCTAGAAGAAGGAGAAACCGACCAAGGGAGAGTTACAATAACGAAACAGGACATTGTGTAACAAGAACTACGAGCCAATGGGGCGAAAATGACTGTCCATCATCCCATTTCATCTGCAGCCAGTTATCCTGGAGTATTTCCATGACACTTCAACATCTAGTCAACTGGGGTTCGTGAAGACTATAGACAGAATCAGACGCAGGTACCATTGGTTAGGCCTCCACCAAACCATTAGATACTATTCAAAGCACTGTAGGAGTGTCAGCGACAGAAACACATGACACAGTCACCTATAAGGCATCTGCTACCAGTCCTGTCTAGAGCAGACCTATTTCCCTGAACCGAAATCTATCTCTTGGAGATGTTCCCGAACTCGACAGGAATCGATACATAATAGTCTACACTGACTTCCGCATCCACTCTGCTGTCAACAAAGTTGTGCTGACTGCCAAAACTGCAGAATTTGCAAAGCTCCTGGCAGAATACTTCACTTTGAAGCATGGAGCACCTTGTATAATGACCTCTGAGCATTGAAATGTTTTCCTGTTGAGGCTAGCGTCAGAGGTAATGTCACGTTGCTACCTCATCCACAGGATGTTAACTATCTTCCATCCACAGACGAATTGCCTCACAGAATGCAGCCAATCCAATCGAGGAAACGCAGCTTCGTCCCAACGGCGAAGAATCGTTTTCCTTTACAATTACAGACAACATACTGGAGAAAGTTGCTATCGAATCGCCAATAGTATCTTGGCTGACCAAGGAACAATGTCGGAGGGTGTTAGTTGTTCTGCATCAGTTTTGGGAGTGGAGAAAAGGCAGACTGTGTGGCCCAGGATAAAACACTGCATCGACACTGGGGATCATCCACCAATTACCCAACGCTCATACAGAGTGTCGGCGGTTGAACGACCGATAATTCGAGAGGGAGTGCGGAAGTTGCTGCATGATGACAAAATTGAACCTTTTGAGGGTTCTTGGTCCTCTCCTGTGGTGGCACATTGCATTTCTGCGGCGAATGCAGATGACAGAACAAAATCACAAAAAAAGATTGTTCCAACTGCCGCACATTGGTGACACACTAGACTGCTTGAAAAGAGGAAAGTATTTCTCGGCTATGGACATACAGACAGGCGACAAGCAAATAAAGGTTAATGGATTGACTAAGAAAAGACTGCCTTCATAACTGTGACAATGTTGACACTACGATTTCTTTCGGAAAGCATTTGCCTAGCTCGAGTGTGGGATGGATTATCTCCGCAGAACCTGAGAGTGCACAGCTGGTGGGAAAGGCAATGGGGCTATTGCTTCTTGACAGTCACCCAGGGAAGGTGCCTGCCTGTGGTGATTATGGAGCTGCAAGTGGTATCTATAATGTGATCAGTAGAGTGGAGATCTGAATGGTCATCTACCATAAGGTATCTCTTTACAGTTCATGATGGTTGTAGCAAGTCACATAAACGTCTGTGTGCCGAGATGCAGTGTGGTTATAAAAAACAGCTGCCTTCTGAGAACATTCAGAGCAGTCCATTGTTCTGTTTGAAAGTATGAACAAGGAAAGTGAGCTGCTAAACTGACTTATAAGCAGCAGTTGTGGGGACGCTATTCAGCTCCCAGACTTGGCAAAATTAATGTTGTCTCTAATGGGCTAAAGAAATGCTGTCTTAGCTGAGTCAGGAAGTGCTAAAGGTCAACTGACACAAAGACTAACTGGTAAAAATCATTTTGTTTTGGCTGCTAAGGAATTGTTCAATTTAAAAATAAAAAGGATTTCAGGGTTGCCAGTTTTTCTGAACCAGGTAATGGCAGATACTGGAAAGAAATTAACTTCCAATTTATTTTATTTTGGTATTCAATTTCAGAAAGTGTGACTACATCTTATATTTACGTGTTTCTAGCAAAATTGAGCTGTCAAACAAATCGCTCAAACTTTAATTGTATGTTTTTCGCCACAATCGAGCCGCAACTTCAGTGAAAAAGTCCAGTAGCGCCACATAACACTTGACAGCGTCTGTGAGTTCAAAGTTAGGTTTGGACTATGTAAAATTCCTTCGACCTTCGAACGAATTATAGATAACCTGCTTTGACACCTTAAATGCACGACAGTCTTTGTTATCTGGATGACATTGTCGTTTTCTTGAAGACGTTTGGAGAACATCCGAGATGCCTGACAACAATGCTAAAATGTGTCCAGACCATAGGCCTTTGTCTGAATCTGAAAAAGTGCCTCTTCATCGCCCAAGAAATAAAAATCTTGGGGTATCTAGTTAATAGCGACGGAGTCCATCTTTATCCAGAGAAAATAATAGGAGTCATAGATTTGTCCAGGCCCTCAGCACTTTCGTGATAGGAGAAGTTTTCTCGGATTGTGCTCAAACTACCCATAAAGGACTTCTGAACCAAGAATTACTGCAGCAGGACAACAAACATCTTTACTTGTCCTTAAGGAGATACTAACGTGTTATCCAGTTCTTGCATTGTATGATGAGACTGTTGAGACAGCTCTTCACATTGACACAAGTGTTTATGGGATAGGGACAGTTCTAGAACAACATCAGGTAGATGCTGAAAAGGTAATAGATTATGCCACCAGACTACTCTCCGAATCTTAGTGAACTGCTCTTAAACTGAGAAAGAATACCTTCCAGCTGTTTGGGCCATACACAAGTTCTGGCCATGTTTATTTGGCAAACTATTCTCTATTGTGAATGATGGCTGACTAACCTGGAGCGTCCATTGCGTTGACTGATAAGATAGCACTGAGGCTTCAGAAGTATCACATCACAGTGAAATACAAAAGTGTTCGCAAACACGAAGATGCCAATTGCCTTTCAAGGAATCTTTTGGCGGAACACAAGAACGAAAGTGAAAAGTCAGTCATCACTGGATTAAACGAGATTGCTGCTGAACAGAGGAAAGATCCAGTACTGCTGAAAGGACTAGAAGCTTTGAAGAAGGAAGAACAGGTCGAAATAGAATTTCGTTTAATAAATGGACTATTGTAAAAGAAGAACTATATTTCAGTGGGGTGGAAATGGTGTTTTTTATCCCAACTCATCTGCACCCAGTTGTCTTGAAGTTTTTCTACGTCACTCCAACATCAAGTCACCTCGGATTCGCGAAGGCTCTACACAGAATCGGATGTAGATATCACTGGCCCGGCTTCCAGATTCCTTAGACACTTTGTGAGCACTGTAAGGAACGCCAGTCATGGAAATAAGTGCCACAATTACCTCTGGGGCATGTGATATCGCAGGGTGCTAGATACGTGTCATCCACAGACAAATGATTCACAGATCCCTTTTACAAGACGTTAGTGGATATGTTCTCGATATATACTGCTGTAGAGAAGAAAGACTGGTAAACAATACAGCCCTTCATGACGTTCACATATAACAGCGAAGCAAGACGTTACAGGCTTCAAACCACTTTTTCTGCGTCACAGTCGTAAGGCCGAAATGACAACATTGTTCTCATTGCAACTGGCAATACTTGTGATGGCTACGTGAAACACCCTATCCGATTAAAGAATCGGGACAGCTGGCTCGCATATAGTCCTTGGACACGCAGGAGAAGGACAGAGAGCACTATGATGCCAAGCACCAGAAAGTGAGGTACAGCCCAAGAAATTGGAATGGATCTCATCCGTGTACTTCATATGAAGCCTTACTACAATCCTGAGGCGCAGATCGACGACGGCAACTTTTCACACTAGGAAACTAAAGGCCTACCCGATGATTGCAAAGCTTTCATGGAAGATGCTACCTTTAATGCTCATTGTAGTGAGGAGAATGAGGCAATAAGAACCGCATATGAGGATTCTCCAGTGCTGCCATACAGGAGGCCATTGACAAAATCTAGATCTGGAATTCTGTAGTCGGCTCCAAAGAGACCTTCTGAAACAGCTGGTCGATGCTCTTCAGGAGAGGGAGTAATGCTGCGAACTGTATTACAGCTCATGTGGAGAAGCAGTTGGCGTCGCGGCTGTCATGCTTCGGGTCGCCGGATCATATCCGATGGCCAGCAAGTATTCGTTATTTAGTATTTATCATTTCTAGATGATTGTCGAAAATCCTTATTTATTCATATTCTGGAATATTCGATATTTGTATAAATAGCAGAGACCCTGTCCAGAAAACATTCTGTTCTGTCTGTACTTTGGTGTCCGAAATAAAAGTGCTTTGAGTGTTAGGCTTGTACTTCATTAACAATCCTACTTTCGGATTTGGACTTCACTGTGGTTACAACGAGACAGTATTAAAATGCAGGGGCGAAATGCTACACCACCTCTTAGTGAAGAAAAGTTATTCAGTTCTCAGTTTAAATCCAACGTGACTGTCGTATTTTTCTATAGCCTTGTTACGACGTTTAGGAATTAAGTGGGGTGGGTACTTCTTTTCCCTTCATTGGGGAACAGTTTTTCTTTGTCAATTTTATCATAGGCCTTTCCCAAGCCAAAAAATGTTGATTAACACTGAAAGAAAATAACAATGCTTAGCAACAAAAATTTCGAATTTACATTTTGCAGCATTTTTTGAAACTGATAATACTCTCGAACTACCATCATTATATCGATACTGTCAACACTAATTGTCGTGGCCTTTAAACTATCGATAAACAAAGGTCAATCGAACGTAGTGCATTTAAAATATCGACCTTATACAAATATCGCTAGCGTTTGATAGGAGGAGGAGGAGGAGGAGGAGAAGTTGTTATGAATAATGAAGTGGCGTTGTGCGGCTGTAAATCCGCATGTCACAGTAGCCGCTAGTGATGCCGGAACGATAATACGGATCTGAGTAGAGTAAATGACCGGCGCTACATGACACGACGAATATCATGTTTATGCTATGTTGCGTTGCCGCACTTAGGCTACATGTCACTTTGTGGGTCATCTGTTGAATATCATCAAAATGCCCCTACCAAAAATACTGAAAAAGGCATCAAGCTACATATTGGGTACACAGACGGGGACTCCTCATCAGCCTTTCAACGACGGGGAAGTTGTTTTTTGTACGTAAAATTGCTGTATCTAATGTCTATTGTTTTTAAAGTTACTTAAAATTGTTCTCTTCTATTTCCTTTCCTAAATGGAACTCCTTTTTTTATACGGAAATCGTCAAGAAACTTGCGCTGTGACAACTACTTGAGGTAACAGCTGTTCCTATCCGTAGAACGATAGTTTGCACCTATGTCATTTTAAGAATGCAGTGTTGCTTACCTGCCAGAAACAATGACACAGAGCGCAGCTCTGTTGATTACAGTTGCAGTTATAGACATTTGATACCTTAACACATTTAGCCACCTCTCTCATGTCTTATTGATCATATTTTTGCGAAATTAAGTACGGTAAATGTGAAAGTAGATTATTGCAGCTTTACTCAAAGTAGTATCTTTGTTACGGATCATGGTATGTGTGTCTCCTATAGGCATTCTAGCCCCAACTGATTAATGCTGATGAAACCAACAGTGTAGATTTTTACGGCAGTTTATTTCTTTTGTAGTAGTTTATTTGCACAAGGATACCTTTACTGTGACAAAGGATTGTTCAGCTTAATACAAAGAAAAAAATTTAAGTCATGTTTGCAGACATATGGATGCATATACACTTGTATGTAACAAGGAGAGAATAAGAGGTCATCCTATTCTTTCTTAAAAAGATCATCCTAGGATTTCCCATTAGTTATTTGGTAAAACTTAAATCCGGTTGGACAGAGCAGCTACCTTCAGAATCAGAGCCCAGTGTTTTAACAAATACACTACGTCATTCAGTTATACCTAACTGCAATTCTCTTACATTTTTATACATTCAGAACAAGTTAGATTAATGCCATGTAAAAATAATCATACACTGTTCATTTATGATGAAAAAACATATCCAAGCATGGTTTTATTTTATCCATTATGTGTTAAGATGGTTAACCATCACGTTTTCCATCAGCATGTAGAAGATGCTTAACCGCTGAATATGAAACCCACTAACAAACAAACATTGAAAAGTAGTGGATAAACTAGAACATCATTATCAGAATTGTATTTTTTCATTCTAATTTACAGTCACAGGTCTCAAAACATAATCCATAATGGATGTTAATTAATTAACATTTTAGTATCTCCATACTTGCCTATGCACACTTGCAAATCACTCGGATCTTGACCAAATTACCACATCACTGTTACATCTTTATCCAGTGTAGATCCTTTCTCATAAACACACACAATGTATGAAGTATTTCTCTTGGTATACTAAGATATTACACACAGCTTAACACAAGAAGCAGAAGGTTGCTCTACAAGGACACTACTATTCTTAGTCTGTAAATTTGATATATCATCTACTTTGCTAATGCATGACATATACTTGTTTTACATCATCCGTATATGGTTCACCAAATTTGGTCTAATGCCTTTCAAGACTAATAATATTTGCAGTCAAGTATACTAATTAACTCAACCATGCCAGCCACAGCAAAGACAGTCACTGAAAGCAAACTACTTAAATTGTAATATTATCAACATCTGTCGTTTGATCTTATGCAGTTTGAAACTAATATCAGTGATTTAAAATGCAAAACATTTGTTTTGGAGAAACTATATTTTTATCTGAATTTGAGCACTGTAGTATGAGTTATTGGTAAATAGTAAGCTTGACATGTAAATGAGACAAGAATTTGTTCAATGATACCAATTTTGTTAATGTTTCCAATTATTTTATTGTTGTTATAGAATTCAATACTATGAAAAAAGATCAGTTTTGTAACTGGTGTCAGTCGTTTGTAGCTGGGCAAATGGAAAAAAAAGTCCAATATCTTACTGTGCTCAGATAGAACCAGAAGGAAGAAATTGCTTTGAAAATCTTTAAACTGGGATTCAGGCATTCTTTCAATGTACCCTTATTCCCAGGCATGCTAATCTCGCAATGCCCAAGGTGTTTGTTAGATTGGAAGATGATCGTTTGCTTATGAGTTTGGAAAATGTTATTGGAAGCTTCAGTTAATCCAAGGAAAAGGCATTCTGAAACCCTGAGGAACTTGCATCAGTCTGGGATATATGTTCAATTGTCTAAGCTAAGAGAAAAGTACTACCAACAAAACAAAGACATTTACTCTCTCAGAACAAACTTTTAATATGTTACAGATTGTACTAAAGTCTGTGATTACACACTGTTAGTAATAATAATAATAATAATAATAATTCATTCCAGGCACATCATGATCACATGTAAATGTTTGTTTATCTATTCATCCATGGATCATCTTACAGTGACTTGGAATTAATCATCATAATCAAATGTAAATAATTAGCTTGAAGATATATGTACACACAGAATACATGTGTAATTAAGCCTTCACGAGAATAAGACAGGTGGTCATCAGTTGCCTTGATGGAAGAACCATCCTAGCATTTAGCTGAAATGATTTAGGAAAACACAAATTAGGTCAGCCGGGCAGAGAAAGCACTATCCTCCTGAATGTGAGATCAACCTTTGAGATTGTCTTTCAACTACACATATTCTGAGAAAGCTATCTGTAACAGTAAACAAAATCTTTCTAACAGCATGTCTTTACATTTTTCGCTCATTCACACATCATGTTCTGCAAAAACTAACATGCAGGAGGGCATTGAGAGACGTGGAGTGAGTCATGCTATACATTTAACAGGCTGAATTAGCCTTGGTGGCTGCTTCTGTAAAGTACTATGACAACAATGAATTATGACTTGCTAATCTACCCTGAAAATTATCATAATTACTTTTAGCTTTCTTCATATAAGTGTATTAGGAAAATAAGAGCTATTTTGAAAAAAATCCATTTTCCCTTCTCTTACGTTACTCATCTGCTGTTTCAGTTTAATACATAAACAAAGCACTTACTTTACACAGACCTCTATTCACTGCCCACATACCGAAAAATTCAAGATCTGTTTGACGTTTAGAGTTAGGCAGAATCTACATCCCTGCATGCAAAATTGTAATACATTGTAGAAAGTGTTCTTTTACTTTCTTTTTTTATGTCTGGTGTTTTTCAATTTTGTGTGTGATGTCTACCTGCACCGTGTTACACACTTTGATACCAGAGTGTAAGATTCTGTTACAAAAACAGATATTGTTGTAATGAATTACAAGCTATCTCAAACACTAAGACAAGCAGTAATTTGTATTCATTGCACCATTCTGTAATTTCATTCACAACTTCCAAATGATCCATTGTGCTATACCTACTTCTACAGGAAACTTGTTGCTGTGCAAAATTAAAGCAAAGTATCTGGGCCTGGTTCTTGATTTGGTATGTGGTTTTATCACTGTATATGCAGTCAACTGTTTATAATATTTTCCTCCTATTGATATACCCAATCAGTGCATTAATGTTGTTTTTTCTCTAGGACTTTTGACAAACTGACACAAATTTTTAATCTAATTAGTTCTATTTATCTCTTTTATGTCTTTGGATGATATGGTACTTCTGAAATTTGCTAACATACATTGATCTGGTTTGATACTTCAGTTTGTTATTTAGTCAGTTGTGATTTCATTTTTGAAATAGTCATTTCTTCTGCAGTGTTAATTGTCATAGTCATGTGATCCACATGGAAAGAAGTGAACTCATTCCAGTCATTTCTAATCATAGTGTATAAAATTATTATTGTTTCCAGGTAAGAACAATGTTTGTGTGCATCCACCGGCACTTCTCAGACAGGACTGTGATGTTGTTCATCATCCTGGATACTTGACTATAACTTGCCAGGTGACACCAGACAGAACCAGAACATCACTCAGTCTAACATGGATACCAAATACAACACTGAGGAAAAATCCATGGGCTATTGAAAGACAGGAATCTCACATACACCGGTAATTACATGTGTCATAAAATCAATTAATGAAATAAATTATTAAAACACTAAAGATTATTTTA
This sequence comes from Schistocerca gregaria, assembly GCF_023897955.1. NCBI lineage: Eukaryota > Metazoa > Arthropoda > Insecta > Orthoptera > Acrididae > Schistocerca > Schistocerca gregaria. The sequence continues at coordinate 791,692,603 of NC_064921.1, forward strand.
CCACTAATGTCTTACCTTTAAATGTGAATACCAACTGCCATCTACTCCATGTGGTTCTCCTCAACCCAGGGTGCTACCTTCAAGATGTTGATCTCCTCTTCGCCTATGGTTCCATCCACACCTCTGTCCACATTAAATCCACCAACAGTAACTGCATTTCAACAGCTATCATCCCTTTCACACCAAAAATCCATTCCATACAGTCTGTCCACCTGGGGACAGCGTATCTGCAGTGACAAAAACCCACTTGCTCAATATGCTGAGGGTGCCAACAAGGTCTTCATGGAGAGGCACTATCTCCCCGACCTAGTCTGCAAACAGATCCCCCATGCCATCACCCCTCACACCCCCAGTCCTCCCACCATCCCCAAAAATCAGCCACAAGGGAGTGTCCCCTTCACCATCCAATACCACCCTGAACTGGACCACATCCTTCACCAGGTCTGTAATTACCTATCATCATGCCCTGAAATGTGGGACATCCTACTGAGATACTTCGAACAACTCCTAAAGTGGTGTTGCATTGCCCACCCAGCTTCAACATCATCTTAGTACAGTCCTGTGCCAGTCTCAATGCCAACCCCGTGCCACAAGGATCATATCCCTGTGGCAGACCCAGGTGCAAGACCTGCCCACCCACCCAGCACTTTCTATTCCAGTCCTATCTCAGGCTTTTCCTACCGCATCAGGGACTGGGCCACCTGTGAAAGCAGCCATGTCATTTACCAGCTCTGCTGCAATCATTTTGAGCTTTTTAAATTGGTATGACTACCAACCAGGATGAATGGCCATTGCCTAACTGTGGCAAAGAGCAAAGTAGACCACCCTGTGGCACATCATGCTGTTGGACATAACATGCTTGATGTCAATGACTGCTTCACTACCCGAACATCTGGATCTTCCCCTCCACCACCACCATCACCACCACCTATACACTACTGTCCTTTCCCCATCCCCTCCAGATCGCTGTCTGCTCCCACATGATAGTTGTATTCCGGCCTGAGATGCCACAGTTGACGGTAGTGTGTGTGTGTGTGTGTGTGTGTGTGTGTGTGTGTGTGTGTGTGTGTGTGTGAATGATCTATGTCTCCATTTTACTGGTGAAGGCTGTGACTGAAAGCTTTATGTAAGTGTCTTTTAATTGTACCTGTCTGCAACTTGATGTGTCTTCTAAGTAGCAATATGGCTTTTCTTGTTTTGTTGACATATAGGTTAGTATTGAAAATGAGTTTGGTATGATCATTGGATTGGCCTCACAATACACACCTTTATATTTTTCATAAGTCACTTGGATTCAACACTTGGTGAATTACATGTACTGTAATGATCAGATGCTTGATTGACTAGTCACGATCATAAGCATTGTCACTCAGAGAGGTTGACAGGGTTGTGTTCTCAAAACAAGCAGTTGGCACATGAGGTTCTTACTCAGTTATGTGCCACAGACCAGTTGTTAACTGCTTCTGCATTTCTGTTTTTGTTGCTATTCTGATTCCAGGCTAGATGTAAACATTTGCATTTCTTTACAGTGTCGACAATGACCACGATGGAGGCAGTCTCTCAAGCAGAAGCTCAAATCCTAAAGATGACACAAATGATGAGTATCCGAGTATTAGTCCCATTCCAGAGAACTACAGGAAGAGTTCGGCTGAAAGCATTGAATCTCAGTATAGTGCATCTGACGGAAGCTTGCAGCCGGTAGCTCAGGAAAGTGCTTCTCTGAAATCCGATCAGTACAGTAAGAATTTGTCTTCCTCAAACTCGGAGCGAGATAGTTCGCATAACAGTTTAAATATGGAAATTCAGAACTGTGCAAAGGAGGAGAATGTAAACAGCATAACTGTACAGCACTGCGAGGAAGCAGTGCCATCAGTTAACACGGAAGTGGAGCACACAGTGCGACCGCATTTGCTTCCCTGCGAGAAAGAAGGTGACGAATCTCAGGAGAAGGACGCCCAGCCCAGCCCTTCCCTGTCTCAGGCTTCCAGCTGCAGCCTGGCAGTGCCCCTCTCCTTCCTGGGCGGAACTTCAGGTATGTTTATCGGTGATGGAATCAGTGGCCATTACAGTAATCAGCTGGTTTGAAGTTCCAGTTTTGTAAATTACTAGCTGACAAACCCAGCAATGCCTGGGTATTCATTTGCCAATTTTCTATTAGAAACTAAAACAAAAAAATAACTGTGTTTGTAATGCAATATAGAGAAAATGTCATGTGCGTGTATTTGTAAAAATAACTTTGATATTATGAAACAGTCATACAAAGAAATTCATCTAATGTACAGATGTACACTGATCAGCCAGAACATTACGACCACCAACCTCCTATCAATATAAATCCATCCTAGCGATAACAGCGTCACCTGGCGAGGAATGTCTACTAGTCAGACACACACACAGTGCATGTGGTATAAGTGAGCGTGTTGTTCAAGTGTTGAATGGGGAAGGTGTGTGACCTATCTGAATTTGGCCGATGGCACATTGTAATGGCCTGGAGGTTCGGCACGAGCATTTCGGAAACTGTTCAACTGGTCAGGTGTTCGAGGAGTGCTGTGGTGAGTGTCTTCAACAAGTGGCGAAACCAAGGTGAAACCACGTCCACATCTCATTACACGTGTCAGACGCCATATATGGAACTGCGAACTGTGGTGGAACAAACATCAGGTTTTAATACTGGGCAGAGTACAAGTGTGTCTGAACACACAGTTCTCTGAATACTCCTAAGCATTGGCCTCTGCAGCCGACGACCAATGCATGTGCCAGTGTTAACATGACATCAGCAACTGCAACAGAAATGGGCACGAGACCATTGTCACTGCATGTTGGCAAAGCATTGCAGGATCTGACGAATCACCTGACGTGCATGATGGAGACAAGCTGGTATCAGCTCCATTATGCTGTGGGGAACATACATGTGGCCATCCATGGGTCCAGTGGAGCTCGTGCAAGGCTCAATGGCCAAAGAGTATTGTACACTGGTTGCAGACAATGTATACCCCTTCATGACGATAATGTTTCCCAACAGCAGTTGCATTTTTTCAGTAGGATAATGCACCATGTCTCAAGGCCAGGAGAGTGATGGAGTGGTTTGAGGAACACAGTGCCATGTTCCAGTTGATGCGCTGGCCCCCCAACTCATCAGATCTGAACCCGATTGAACACATCTGGGATGTGATTAAACATGGCGTCAGAAGTCATCCCCCTCCCAGTATTTACGCCAGTTAAGTCATTTGTGTGCAGATGTGATGGCAACTCCCTCCAGTGACATGAAGGCCTCATGGCTTCCATGCCACGACACATCACTACTGTTATCCATGCCATAGGTGGACATACTGGCTGTTAGGTAGGTGATTATGTGTTCTGGTTGATCACTGTGTAAGTATAGTATCCCAGACAGTTTCTGGATGCTGGGTAGAGCTGCTTCATATGTCTACAACGTGATTTTGTAAACATCTCTATGGTAGTGCCTCTTCATAGCTATATAGGCAGCTATTGCTTTAGCCTTAGTAGTAAAGAATAAATGTATTGAAACTTTGTGCATGATGCACAATTTTTCACGCACCTCAGAGTTTATGATGTATCTTTGAAATGTTAGGTGCCTTGATATAATTTTGTAGGTGCATTTAGCAGCGTATGTATATACTGTCTGTGAAATTTATTGCAGCATGGAAGTAATAAATTTAAGCATTGCACTGGATGTGGCAGCACATCTCTTTCTTTATGCTATCATAGCTCCTGAACTGTGACAGATAGGTGGTTCTTACTCCCACAGTGATTTGGTTGAAATAAGTACAGTGTTGTAGGAGGAGATGTGGATAAAAAAAAAAAAAGAAAACACAAACACACGCATCCATTTTTATAATATGTATAGATAAACATTGTTGTATATTTGAAAGAAGTTTGAGGAGTTTTTACTATTTTAGGTAGGCTAGAGAGCCAACTAAATATACAGTCTATTCTTTATTCAATGTTTTAAAATGACAGCAGCCCTACAATTCACAGAGGAGTTTTTAAATCTCCTGTCCACTCTATTTTTACCAAATTTTTCATATGTATGATTATTTTTTACACTAGTTTCTGATCTTCATCTGTTTTTTGAAGTAACTACATCAAAAATGATTCAAAGAAATACAAACCGACTGTTGTGCCTTGCCCACTCGTCTAATATAGGGTGCCTAGAAACCCTTCTTTCTCGGATCACTAGACAACAATTCAAATAAATTGTATTAACAGATTTTTATTAAAGTAAGATAAATGACAATCCCTAACTTTGAGAAATTTACACTGGGATGTCGCAAGCAAAGGGCGACATATAACATAAGCAATCTCTTCAGTGTATACAACTCCAACACAAGTCCAGCAATACTGTTCATATGTCACTGCTGTAGAGTGTGTAGGTTGGCTAGACTTCAGCCGTAGATGGCGCTACCATCTCATTGTCATCCTAGAGAGGGGTCGGTCAGCGTACTTCTGCTGACGCCGTCTCACAGTCTTCTCTGCTCTTATGATCCCACCAGACATGCCGGCGCTAGACTACACCGGAACACCAACATCAGTTTTGTGGATTTTAAAGAAACTTTCCATTATTGAGCAAAATTAATTGTGGGCAGTAATGATGAAGGTGATTACCACTCACATCTCATAAAGGTCTATCAAAAACTTATATTTGTGGAACATAAAGTAGTAATGAACACTGGGGAGAAGAGGACACATGATATAAAAATCAGTCAAGCAGTAAGATGAGAATGCTTGCTTGCACCCAATACCAGAAAGTGAAGATGATTTCCAGCTAGCATTACGTCAGTTAAACTAGATGTGTGCTGAGTACAGTCTTAAAATTTGTTGACATGAGACTAAGGTTATGGCATTTGTAGATAAATAACCAGTGCGGTGAAAGTAGTAATTAATAATGAACTAACTGGACAATTTATGGAACAATAAACAGAACGCTTAACTTCAAAATCCAAAAAGATACAAAAATAAATTTTTGTTAAACTGTTATATGGAAGCCAAACTCGTATAAATGAAAAGAAAGAGAACATCAAAATACAAGGAGCAGAGACAAGATTAGATTAGATTAGTTTTCGTTCCATAGATCCGTGTTGAGCAGATCCTCGTATTTGTGGAACATGTCACCTTTTTTTTTAATTTTTAATTTTTTTAAGCTGAAATAACAATACTAATAGTATAAATATATACAACACATCATTTGTTTCTATTAAAAAATTCGTCAATGGAGTAGAAGGAGTTGGCCACTAGTAAGTCTTTCAGGCTTCTTTTAAACTGATCTCTATTTGTAACTAAATTTTTTATGTTTGCTGGCAAATTATTGAAGATGAGTGTTCCTGAGTAGTGGACCCCTTTTTGAACTAAAGTAAGTGCTCAAATTGCAAATACAGATTTGTTAAGGCGTTTCTGCAGTTCTGTGGTGTGCTCCTCCCAACTGAATTTATTATCAAGTTGTAATCCCAGGAATTTAAGACTGTCAACCTCTACTATCTGCTCTTCTTCGTACTTTATGCATATGCTGGGTGGAAAGCTCTTACAGATTCTGAATTGCATATACTGAGTCTTTTCAAAGTTTAATGTCAGTGAGTTGGCTTTAAACCATTTATTAATATCCATGAAAATATCATTAGCAGATCTTTCTAGAACTACACTCGACATACTATTTATTGCAATACTTGTGTCTTCTGCAAACAAAACGAACTCTGCTTCTGGCAGTGTAACTGATGTACACAAGAAAAAGCAATGGCCCTAAGATGGATCCTTGTGGGTCACCACATGTAATGTCTTCCCATTCTGATGATGACTGATGACTTAATTCACTAGTCCCTTGCACTGACACCCTTTGTTTCCTGTTAGCAAGGTATGACTTGAACCATTTTGCAGCACTGCCCGTGACACCATAGAATTCTAATTTATTTAAAATGATGTTGTGGTTTACACAATCAAATGCCTTTGACAAATCACAGAAAATACCTGCTGCTTGTAACTTGTTATTTAATGAATTAAGTACATTTTCACTGTAGGTGTAAATAGCCTTTTCGATATCAGAACTCTTCAGAAATCCAAAATGTGTTCTTGATAATATGTTATTTGTGGTCAGATGGTTGAGAAGCTGCCTGTAGATTACTTTTTCTAAAATTTTTGAGAATGCTGGCAAAAGTGAAGTCGGTCTGTAGTTTGATGGCATCTCTTTATCCCCTTTCTTGAATAGAGGCTTAACATGTGCATATTTCAGCCAGTCAGGAAATGTCCCAGTTATAATTGACTGGTTACACAAGTAACTTCGAATTTTACTAAACTCACAAGAACATGCATTAATTAACTTTGTTGATATTTCATCGTAACCACTAGAATGCTTTGTTTTTAAAGATTTTATTGTGGAAGTTATTTCTTTTGGTGATGTGAATGACATATTCATGTTCCTAAAGCTATTTGTAAAGGCTAGTTTCAGATATTCAAGGGCAGCTAGTTTCAGACATTCCAGAAGAGTGAAAGGTTGTGCAGAAGGAAAAATTTAATAATGGATGAAGATGTTTGATGTGTACATGCTATTATTGAGGAAATGGCTGGATAAAAAGAGAGGTGGGCCCAAATATGGACAAAATGAAAGATGGAAGACTACTCAGGAAAATCCTGAAAGGAAGGACACTCACACATCAACCAAAGAAACAATGAGCTTAAACTTTGTGGCGACGGAAAAGGCAGAGGCATAACTCTATGTCATAAGATGACTACGAAGACATCAAAAACAGAAGTGATTTGGCAAAGCAAACACAGAGGGGACACTTATGTGTCAGTCAGTCTAACATTAATCTCTTCTTGACATGAAATTTTCTTTTCTCTCAAAAATATAGATTATAGCTTGGAGTTTGTAAATCAGTGTTACATCTTATATTCCTCTTTAATCCCCTGAAAAATCCCGTTGAGACTGAAAGTGAGAAATAATTATTGATAATAGTTGTGACAGAGGAGGAACATTTATTTCCCAGTTGCCTGAACAAGAACATCTGGCACAGAACTGAGCTGGCTTATTGACAGAGTTAAATAGATGAATGGATCTCTAGCTTCAAAATCTCTTTTTCCAAGAAAATCTATCAGGGGATAAAAGAAAGGAAGGAGCTTTATGCAAGCCTTTGTTAGAAGACACAGGGTGTGTGGATAACAAATAAAACATAAACAGGAACACAACTATAAACATAGTAGATATTTTATTTTATGATGATTAATTTTGTGCAACTATGCTAGTCCCTGTCCCATACATCCCTCAACAAACCACCCACTCCATTCAGGTGAGAGGTGTCATCCACCCCATCAGAGGCAAGGCTACCTGTGAAATCTACAAACTAAGCTGCAGGCAGTGTGCTGTTTTCTACTTGGGCATTACAACCAATAAGCTGTCAGTTCGCATGAATGGCCACTGACAAACTGTGACCAAGAGACAGCCAGACCACCCAATTGCTGAACATGCTGCTCATCACAATGTGCTTCAGTCGAATGACTGCCTCAAAGCTTGTGCCATCTTTATACTTCCCACCAACACCAGGTTTTCTAAATTGTGCGGGTGGGAACTCGTCCTGCAATGTATTCTCCCCTCCCCCCCCCCTCTCTCTCTCCTTTTTTTAAAAATTTAATCATCAGTCTTCGGACTGGTTTGATGCGGCCCGCCACAAATTCCTCTCCTGTGTCAACCTCTTCATCTCAGACTAGCACTTGCGACCTATGCCCTCAATTATTTGGTGGATGTATTCCAATCTCTGTCTTTCTCTACACTTTTTACCTTCCATAGCTCCCTCTAGTATCATGGAAGTTATTGCCTGATGTCTTAACAGATGTCCTACCTCCTGTCCCTTCTCCTTGTCAGTATTTTCTACATATTCCTTTTCTCTCCGCTTATGCGCAGAACCTCCTCATTCTTCACCTATCAACCCACCTAACTTTCAACATTCTTATATCACACCACATCTCAAATGCTTCGATTCTCTAGCACACTGGACTTGCATTTGGGAGGACGATGGTTCAGTCCCGCGTCCGGCCATCCTGATTTAGGTTTTCTGTTATTTCCCTAAATCGCTTCAGGCAAATGCAGGATGGTTCCTCTGAAAGGGCACGGCCGACTTGCTTCCCCATCCTTCCCTAATCCGATGAGACCGATGACCTTGCTGTTAGGTCTCTTCCTCCAAACAACCCAACCCTTTGATTCTCTTCTGTTCCAGTTTTCCCACAGTCCATGTTTCACTGCCATACATTGCTGTGCTCCAAACGCACATTCTCAGAAATTTCTTCCTCTAATTAAGGTTGATACAAGTAGACTTCTTTTGAGCAGGAATGGCCTTTTTGCCACTGCTAGTTTGCTTTTGATGTCTTCCTTGCTCCGTCCATCATTGGTTATCTTGCTGCCTATGTAGCAGAATTCCTTAACTTCATGTACTTCAAGACGATCAGTCCCAATGTTAAGTTTCTTGCTGTTCTTATTTCTGTGACTTCTCATTACTTTCAACTTTCTTCGATTTACTCTCAGTCTATATTTTTTATTCATTAGACTGTTCATTCCAGTCAGCAGATCATGTAATACCACTTCATTTACACTCATGATAGTAATGTCGTCAGTGAATCATATCATTGATATCCTTTTACCTTGAATTTTAATTCCACTTCTGAAACTTTCTTTTATTTCCATCATTGTTTCTTCAGTGTACAAGTTGAACAGGAGAGGCGAAAGACTACATCCCTGTCTTACACCCTTTTTAATCTGAGTACTTTTTCTCGGTCGTCCACTCTTATTATTCCCTGTTGGCTCTTGTACATATCGTATATTACCCATCTGTCCCTACGTCTTACCCCTGTATCCTATGTTCCCATAACCCCTTGGCCTCAACCTTTGCTAGCACCTGTCCTTCACTCACGTATCCCCTATCCTGCTTCCACTCCAATTCTACACAGCCTTCTATTTAACCAATGCACCCATTAGTCTTTTTTTCTCCCTTCCATATTTCTCTTCTTCCCTGCTTGCCTCCCCCCACATCCTTGCATGCTCCCACATACCCTCGCATCCCTCCTCCTCCTCACCACAGTCTCCTCCTTACCCCCAACAACAGTGGATTGCTTCTCCCATCAGGTGCAGTAGCTGTATGCAGTCCAGCCTCAGAGGCCAGACTGTGTGTGTGTGTGTGTGTGTGTGTGTGTGTGTGTGTGTGTGTGTGTGTTATACTTTAGAAGAAGGCCTTTTGGCAGAAAGCTTAAATGCTAAGCCATCTTTTTGGTGTACCAGTCTGCGACTCAGCATCTCCTCTGTATGGTGGGTAATGATCTATACTTTTCATGATATTGTCATTACTTCACCCTGGATTTTTCATTGTTTGATTTCATTACTGGCCCTGACACATGGATTGCAATCATACACACTGCAACAGTTATTTTGTTTCCAGATGACATTCCTACTTGGATGAGTTCACCTGAGCTGCTGGCTCTGCGTCACAATCTCAACTTTCCTGAGAGCCAGACTGCATCTCCAGTTGTCCGCAGGACACACAAATGTCGTCGCTTTTCTGTTGATCTAAGTAAGTTGCTATTACAAATTTTTCAGTACTTAGTGTTGTGCAGCTCCGAGATATCAAAGAAAAGACATTTGTAAATGTTTGTTTAATGTAAGTTGATAGCAGATTTTATGTTAAATATTTAAAAAGTCTTTTCTTCAATAAGTTGCTATTGTCATTGCTTTACATGTACTTAAATTCTACAGAACTGTTCAATCTCCGGCATCATCTTTGTTTAACTTCGCCTTCACAACATGTGGCTCCCACTCATTCTGGGGTCAGTGGTTTTCCTTTCCTTTTAACCTTTCCCAACCTCTCCCTCCCTCCCTCCCTCCCTCCCTCCCTCCCTCCCTCCCTCCCTCCCTCCCTCCCTCCCTCCCTCCCTCCCTCCCTCCCTCCCTCCCTCCCTCCCTCCCTCCCTCCCTCCCTCCCTCCCTCCCTCCCTCCCTCCCTCCCTCCCTCCCTCCCTCCCTCCCTCCCTCCCTCCCTCCCTCCCTCCCTCCCTCCCTCCCTCCCTCCCTCCCTCCCTCCCTCCCTCCCTCCCTCCCTCCCTCCCTCCCTCCCTCCCTCCCTCCCTCCCTCCCTCCCTCCCTCCCTCCCTCCCTCCCTCCCTCCCTCCCTCCCTCCCTCCCTCCCTCCCTCCCTCCCTCCCTCCCTCCCTCCCTCCCTCCCTCCCTCCCTCCCTCCCTCCCTCCCTCCCTCCCTCCCTCCCTCCCTCCCTCCCTCCCTCCCTCCCTCCCTCCCTCCCTCCCTCCCTCCCTCCCTCCCTCCCTCCCTCCCTCCCTCCCTCCCTCCCTCCCTCCCTCCCTCCCTCCCTCCCTCCCTCCCTCCCTCCCTCCCTCCCTCCCTCCCTCCCTCCCTCCCTCCCTCCCTCCCTCCCTCCCTCCCTCCCTCCCTCCCTCCCTCCCTCCCTCCCTCCCTCCCTCCCTCCCTCCCTCCCTCCCTCCCTCCCTCCCTCCCTCCCTCCCTCCCTCCCTCCCTCCCTCCCTCCCTCCCTCCCTCCCTCCCTCCCTCCCTCCCTCCCTCCCTCCCTCCCTCCCTCCCTCCCTCCCTCCCTCCCTCCCTCCCTCCCTCCCTCCCTCCCTCCCTCCCTCCCTCCCTCCCTCCCTCCCTCCCTCCCTCCCTCCCTCCCTCCCTCCCTCCCTCCCTCCCTCCCTCCCTCCCTCCCTCCCTCCCTCCCTCCCTCCCTCCCTCCCTCCCTCCCTCCCTCCCTCCCTCCCTCCCTCCCTCCCTCCCTCCCTCCCTCCCTCCCTCCCTCCCTCCCTCCCTCCCTCCCTCCCTCCCTCCCTCCCTCCCTCCCTCCCTCCCTCCCTCCCTCCCTCCCTCCCTCCCTCCCTCCCTCCCTCCCTCCCTCCCTCCCTCCCTCCCTCCCTCCCTCCCTCCCTCCCTCCCTCCCTCCCTCCCTCCCTCCCTCCCTCCCTCCCTAGTTATTAGTTCCTAAAGCTAGGTATTGTGTAAGTTTTACTTATATATGTATCTGTCATCAGTACACACTAGATCGCGTGTTATGGCCACCATTAATTTCGTTGATTGAATTTTCCTTTGATACAGATGATATGAGCTCGTTCTTTGAGGAGACCCCTTCAGTTTTGACTGAAATTGTCATATATATTAGGTCATGAAACAGGCAGCCTGTTCATATCATTTGGCCTCATTGCATTGTTCCCCAAATTTTACGGTACAACCCTAGTAATGGGTACTCTTGAAACTGCAGTGATTGGTGTTATTTCCTAAGTGGTACCTGAATCCTATGCACATTACAGGGGAAGAAAAGGTGCTATCGAATCAAATAAACAACTTTTCCATATCATTCTTCATCAGATACTTGAAAACCATGAAAAGGAACGTAAATTTTAACATTCATTTTTGTACATTGTGGTTGACCAGGTAAATTTATTCAGTAATTTTTTTATTTGTATTCTTTATCTTTGTTTTGTATTTATAAGCTTTGCAGCTTGTGTAATAAAATATTTATCCTTCTTCATTCTAGGCCAGATGCGTTCACTGCGGTTGTTCTTCAATGATACAGAATGTACTTGTGGCCAGTTGGTAGTTGCTTCACGTGAAAGCCAGTATAAAATTCTTCACTTCCACCATGGTGGCTTAGATAGGCTGGCTAAAGTTTTACAAGAGTGGAGCTTCCTTCTTCATGCTGACCTGCCATCAGCAGAAGACTCACTACCATACCGACATTTCATGGTTTGCAGGTGCATTTTACATGTAATTGAATGACAGTTCCTTAATAGTGTGTTTGTTGCATATTCGTATGTATCCCACATCAGCATTGTTATAAACTTGCTTCTTATTCATAATACTGATAACTGTTGCATGCATTTTTTTAATCTGAACTTTATTTTCTGTTTTTGACGTATACTCCATTATCAGCTATGAACTAAGCATTTACTAAGCATAGAGTAATTTCCATTGTCAACGCCTAATGTAATATCTATCAAAAAATCATATTAAGTTCTTATCATATGTAAAACCAACAAATGGATTCAAACCTTCCATCCAGTTTTTAAAGAAACAAGCACAAAGTAAACCTTTTAAATCCCACATTTAAAAGTGTAGTAACATTTGATTATATTATCATACAAGTGTTTGATGCCCCCCCCCCCCCCCCCCCCCCACACACAACACTTGCAAATGATAGGTATGGAAACCCGGACTAACACCATTGAAAAACAATTCAGAGTATTTGAAGCAAACAAGACACCAGGACCCAACAGAATATCTGTTAACTTTTACATTCATTGAAATGCAAAATTAGACCCATTTTCCATGTCCCTGTTTACTAAGAATCTACCGTGCAGTAAATAATCCCACAAGGCTGGATAAGGGTCCAGGTCGCTCCCATTTAAATAAGGAGTTAAAAATCAGGTGCACGTAACTACAAACTAATTTTACTAAAGTCTTTCTGCCGAAAGATCCTACTGATTATTTTTAGTTTGAATGCTGTGATGTTCCTGAACAAAAAGAAGCTTATCTCAAATAATGAGCACAAGCTCAGATAAAAACACCTTATGTGAAAAACGACATTGTGCAAATATCAGATGCAGGTGAACAGGCAGGTTGCATCTTCCTATATTTGCAGAAGGTGCTGTACTACATTGTCAGCTGATAACCATTCAGAATTATGTGGTTGGCTTGAAACAACTTTACTAATATAAACCAGAACATTTCATTGGATGTTAATGTTCATCAGAAACAAACAAAATAGGGTGTAATAGGGCTTCTAATGTTCTCAATGTATGAGGGTCATTCAGTAATTAAAGAGAGAACTCGGTCTGGAGGAAAAAGCATTTATTTTTATAAAACAATACTTTTTCTACTTTTCGACATAATTCCCTTGAACATTTATGCCCCTGTTCTGATGGGTTACAAGCTTTATTCAATCCGGCTGCAAAGAACTCTTTTTATCTTGAAGTTTGAACCAATTTCCAACAAACTTTTTCACATTCTTGTTGTCCTGCAACCTCTTCCTAATAATGCCTCCTTCAGTGTAGCAAACAAATGGAAAGCACTAGGTGTTAAATCAGGACTGTAAGAGGGATTAGGCAGTACTTCCCAGCCCATTTTGTCGATGGTTTCACGGGTTAGTTGAGCAATATGAGGATGTGTGTTGTCTTGCTGGAGAATCACATTTCTCCTCTGAGATCCAGAACGTCTCTCTATCACCTCTGGCTTCACCTTGTTTAGAAGCAAATCTGAGTAGTATTGGCTGTTCATTCTATGCTGCTCTTTGAGATAATCACAAAAAACTGGACCTTCAGTATCCCAAAACACCGTCAACATGACTTTTCCTGCTGATGCTTGGGCTTTGAATTTTTCTTGACAGGTGAGTTGGTGTGCTTCCACTCCATGCTTTGCCTTTTTGATTCTGGGTCATAATAGTAAACCCAAGTTTCGTCGCAAGGTAAAATTTTGTTGAGGGAGTCCTCACCTTCTCATTCGTAACATTCTTTATCTCTGTGCACACTCTCAACCTTGTTTTGTTGTGTAGTGGCGTCAACTCCTTTGGGACCCATCTTGCACATATTTTGCAGGAGATAATGTTACAAACTGTACCAATACTAACTTGAATGTTATCAACTATCATTTCCACAGTCACATGACTGTTGGCATGAATAATGTCATCAATTTGACTTTCAAGTGAGGGAGTTGAAATTGCAACTGGTTGACCAGAACAGTATTCATCAGTCACTGAGTCGTGACCATTTTTTAGCTGCTCTACCCACTTGTAAAAATTTGCACAGTTAATACAACCTTCACCCAAAACTTTAGACAGTATATCTTCATTGGTTTCTTGCCTTCAGCAAGTAAAAGACGAATAACAGAACATTGTTCAACTAATGTGGACATTTCAAGCGGACTTGCTGTCTTGAAATGTATTTTTGAAATTGTAAACAAAACAATGTTGATACATCAGCTGATCAGGGCTCATCCCAGTGATACCAACTTAAAGCCATAAAAGTACCAAACTTGTCCTACTAACAGATTTTTCCCCAGACCAACTTGTATATTTAATTATTGAATGACCCTCGTACATAAATGATTCATCACGTAGGATCAACTGCACTGTCAGATTGTTTGCTGATGATGCTGTAGTCTGCCTGAAATTATCTTTGCTAGATGATCAGAAGGGAATGCTTGAATGACTTTGACAGAGTTTCCATTTAGTGTGATGGTGCCTCCTTTCAAGTGTAGAGAAACTCAAAACAGTCTGTAGCAAAAAAACAAAAAAGCTGATAGTACACTATTACAAGATTAGTGTGAACTACTGGAGCCCCTCCCATTATTCAGTTGTTTAGCAAAATGAATACCTGGGAATGAATAAAATCAGGAGTAAGGGAGAATGCAACTAATTGCACTTGGTGAGGCTGTCAAATGAGGAGCTCGGCGAGAGAGGACAAGACGAAGGCAGCAAGGAGCGTCTTTTTGAAGACACCGGCAATTGTTGCATCCTAAATTTGGGAGGAGGAAACTAGAGTTCTGAGAAACCACACAAAGGCACTTGGAATAAAATGAAGCACACACGTGCAAAGGAGGCCGAATGGATGACCGGCTACAGCATTGCAGAGCCGCAGGTTGCAGTACACGGCAATGAGGATGCAGCTGCAGACAATGCGAAAGAGATAGAAATGAACTGCTGGGAAAATGTGGTGAGATTTCACCCGATTTCCTAGCAAATATGTACAGAAGACCAGTGCACTTTCAGCCTTGTCATACATGACAATGGGAGGGTGCAATGAGAAGGGATGAGGGAAGAGATCAGCCTGAAATCCAAATGTGAATTCAAGGTGGATGCCAGCACCTGTAACATGGCACTGACAGTTTCTTTTCAGGACATGGATGACTGGAAGGCAGCTAAACATATCTTAAGTGCCCTTGTCATCTCTGAAGAACTGTGGGCCGAACCCAAGTGAAGGGGATGGTAGAAGCCATCATCAGAGGGCTCCCAGAGACGATGGACACCACTGCATAAAAAGTTCAACCAGAAGACAACACCCGGGTGGCTATTTGTGGGGTTGTGCTGGCACAAGGTCAAGTACTGCAAAAGAAATCCCGTTTGTGAAAATGTGCAGAAATCCGCACCCATGGGAATGCAAATGTGAAACAATGGTACTGCCACAGTGCACAAACTGTGGCACTAAGTGTGTGGTGAGCCGGAAAGTACAAATCTGACGTGGAGATCCACCAGGACCAGCTGAAAACAAGGGCACAGAAGTCGGGCGTTGACAAACAGCCGACACATCAAGAAGATGCCAACAGCACAGCAACAGCTGGCTGCTAGGGGTACAGTGAGCAGCATAAGCCGCCCCCGGCTGGCAGCAGTCATAGTGGTACACTGCTCCCCCCCCTCCCCTGGCCAGTGAGAGTGGGGGTAGCACACTGCCTGCCACAAGCTGCCAGTCATTCCATAATGGTAACAGGAGGAGGACCAGATCTGCAGCACATTGTGACAACTGCAGCTGGCTGCGAAAAAAGGTGATTCCATGCCCTGGCTGTGTACTGAAGCAGATAGCACAAGACACCATGCGGACATTAGCTGACAAACTAGGTGAGCTGGAGCAAGCAGTGGTGGACTTCGCACTAAATCTAGTATTTTTGCCCACAAATATATGTAGGAAACACCACTAAAATTCTAGAACATACCAAAAACTTAAACAAATCACACCAGTTGGCTGAAGGAAATCTCTCTTAGACAATAGCCCCAGTACACTGCAGTGCTTATAGTTTAATCACCAAATATTTGGTGATCAGCAGCAGCATCAAATTCTAGAATACTGCTCCAGTGTATGGAGTTCTTATAAGTTGGCTTGACAGAAGCTTTCTGATGTAATATAGAATATAAATCAACAGAATTTACAAACAGACATTTCTGGCATGATGAAATATCAGTGACAGCCCTTAAATGACTACTAAAGCCCTGAAGATGCTGTGGTTTCAGAATGTAAATTGGCCAAGTGAATTCAATTCAGAGGACAGTAGACATACTTTATTATTAAGTTTTCCATTAATTTCACTATCTCAGTTTTACCAAGAAGCCACTGTGTATTCCGTGAAATTTATAACAGGATGCTTAAGCAACTTAATGGGGAATCTTTGTAAGGAAGCCATGTTACTCTTGCGAAACGCTATTCAGTAAATTTACGAGAACCAGTATTTGTGGAAGTCTTTGCATCAGTTATACTGCAGTCTTTGTAAATCCCATTTTGGGGTGCTAATAGGATAATTGAGATTAGGGCACACAGTGAGACATAGAGTGAGTCTTTTTTCCTCACTCATTACACAAATGGAATAGGACAAAAAATCTCTTGTATTGCTAGCAAGGATCATTTGCCATGCATTGCATAGTGACTCCAGAAGTATGAAGAATATTTAAAACATAAGGGAAAGATGAAAGGTGGAAGGAGATTATGGACGGTCTATGTAAGGGAAATAAACTTCAAAGCAATATTATAGAAAGGGAAGTGGACCTAGATGAAGATGAGAGAGATGGGAGATGTGATACTGTGAGGAGAATTTGACAAAGCTCTGAAAGATCCAAGCCAAAATAAGACTTTGGGAGTAGATGATATTCTGCCAAAACTACTGATAGCCTTGGGAGAGCCAGCCATGACAAAACTCATCCATCTGGTGAGCAAAGAATATAATAATTCCAGTTCCAAAGAAAGCAGTTACTAATAGGTGTGAACTGTCAGTTTAATAAGTCACAGTTGTATAATACTAAAACAAATTCTTTTTAGAAGAATGGAAGAACTGGTAGAAGCAGACCTTGGGGAAGATCAGTTTGGATTTTGGAGAAATGTAGATCAGGTGAGACAATACTGACTGTACAACTTACCTGAGAAGATAGGGTAAGGAAAGGCAAACCTACCTTTGTGCATTTGTGGACTTGGAGCAAGCTTTTGACAATTTTGACTCCTTGAAATTTTGAAGGTAGCAGGGATAATGTACAGGGAGCTAAATTTTGCTTACATCTTGTACATAAAGCAGATGGTAGTTGTAAGAGTCGACGGGCATGAAAGGGAAACATTGGTTGAGAAGGGAGTGAGACAGAGTTGCAGTCTGTCCCTGATGCTATTCAATATGTGCACTGAACAAGCAGTAAAGGACACCAAAGAAAAATTTGGAGTAGTACTTAAGTTCAGGGAGAAGAAATAAAAGAATTTTGAAGTATACTGATGACATTTTAATCCTGTCATAGACAGCAAAGGACTTGGAAGAGGAGTTGAATGGAATGGACAGTGTTTTGAAAGGAAGATGTAAGATGAACATCAATAAAAGCAAAACAAGTATAATTGAATGTAGTCAAATTAAATCAGGTGATACTGAGGGAATTAGATTAGGAAATGAGACACTTAGAGTAGTAGATGGGTATTGGTATTTGGAAAGCAGAATAATGGATGATGGCCAGAGAGGAGAGCATATAAAAATGTAGACTGGCAATGGCAAGAAAAGCATTTCTGAAGAAGAGAAATTTGTTATCACTGAATATGGATTTGTGTGTTACGAAATCCTTTTTAAACATATTTGTCTGGAGCGTAGCCATGTATGGAAGGGAAACTGGCCGATAAACAGTTTAAATGAAAAGAGAAGAGAAACTTTTGAAATGTGGTGCTACAGAAGAATGCTTAAGATTAGTTTTCCATGCCATCAGTTTTGGACAGGATATCTCAGTTTGGTAAGCGTCTCACAGTATGTGTCAATTAGAGCGTCAGTTGTCAATGATATCACTGTCACTGATCCACATTTGCACAGCATTGTCAGTGTGGATACTGGGCCTGCCACTCTGTTTTTTATTATACACATTTGTCATCCACTTTTAAACTCTTGAAACCATTGTATAACCTTTCCTTCACTCATTAATCTAGACCCATTAAACTATGCACAACTCCTAATGAATTCAAGAAGCTGTAGATCCTTATGTACCTCAAAATGAAGTTACAGCACACTTCCCAGCTGGCACTTTTAACAATTTTTGAAGCCTTATTTGTTTGCTTTCATCCTCAGTTGAATGACAACTGAATTAAAACAATTACTTCTACAGCTCTGTAAACAATCATACATGACACTGCATTATGATGCTTAGTTCTGATATGCCATCATTTAAATGTATGCAAGCAACCCTTATCTTTATAACATGCTTTGTGTTTATGTAGATATAGGTAACATGGTTTTAGTAACCTGAATTAATTTGCATGTGTTGCCTTCTGCACGTTGCTATTTATTCATATTTTCCTAAAAATGCTTGCATTTATCATTTTTAGTCTATTATGTGTGTAATGAGTATCAGTTTATGTCAGTTAAACAATGGAAAATCCAGTATGGAATGTAACAATACTATAAAAAGGAAAGTTTCTAGGCACCATATAGCAGAGTTGCTGAGTCACAGATAGGTACAACAAAAAGACTGTCACAGAATAAGCTTTCGGCCAACAGAGCCAATGTCATAAGTAGACAACACACGCGCGCGCACACACACACACACACACACACACACACACACACACACACACACACACACACACACACACAGAGTCTCTGGCAGCTGAAGCACTGCCAGAGACTTCAGTCTTGTGTGTGTGTGTGTGTGTGTGTGTGTGTGTGTGTGTGTGTGTGTGTGTGGGTGGGTGGGTGGGTGGGTGTGCAGTCATCTATTTCTGACAAAGGCCTTGTTGGCTGAAAGATTATTCTCTGACATCCTTTTTGTTGTACCTATCTGTGACTCGGCATCAATGCTATATAGTGAGTAGCAACTTTCCTTTTCATAATATTGTTATAGTTTATATCAATTATGCATACAGTTTTCATCAATTTCATTTTGCTGTAGCCAGATTTGTTAGTTTGAAATGATGTGCCTAAGTATAATTTCATAGAAGAACTTTTTTTTTTAAATTCTGTGAGTGTATGTTTGAAATGAAATATAGTTATTTTGTGGATTCAAAACACCTTAGAGATTCAGATTCTTATAGCTAAACCTATTGGATAGTATTTGATGCTCTAATGCAGTTGTTTGTTTCAAACTATAATTGAAATTCAACACTGTTCCTCACTCTTTTTATGGGCATGGTGCTTCTTGTTTTGGAAGTATAAGTTTGTTCTCTAAAATTGTGGTGTCAAGCCTACTTGCTTGAAGCAAACTGTTCAAACATCTTGCGTGTTGTACAATCACCAAACTACCTAAGAAATTCATTTAGGCCTGAAGTGAGTGAAGAAGAACTGCATCCTGAGGAAGGACACACAGCACCAATAAGCAGGGAAGTGTGGGAGAGCCTGCTCAACGAACTGGGGCAGGTAGAAGATGATCTGGCATTGCGAAAGGTAATGTAGACAAGAATCTTCTGTTAAATGATGTACATGAATATGATTGCACACACACACACACACACACACACACACACACACACACACACACACACTTACACCATGTGAGATGTATCACAGTGTGAAAGTGTCATTTTAATTCCACACTTGTTCATGTTTAATGTGACTGGTATGACAATAATTTCAATATGACAAATAGTAATAAAATTGAAGTAATAGAGTTAAAAATGATTTGAAGCAAAGCAGGGTGAATAACAGCACTGACTAAGAAATAATAGTGTTAATAATAGGAATATTGTTGTTGTTGTTAGTAGTAGAAGTAATAATAATAATAAAATAATAATAATAGTGATAATATCAGATACAAAATATACATTGTGGTCAAATGTGATGGAAACACCAAAAGCACACAACACATTGCAATCCCTAATATGGTGTAGGAAAACTGTCAACATTGAAAATAGCTTCTGTTCCTCTTGGAATGGATAAATGCAGGTTCTGTAAGGTTTTCAAGGGGATATTATAGCATTGTTTCAGCAAAATAGTTGCAAGTTCAGGTAATGATGTTCCAGGTGGATAGCGATGACACTCCCTCCTCTCCAAGGTAGACCATAAATGCTCAATAATACTGATATCTGGTGACTATGGTGACCAGAGGAGATGCAACAGTTTGTCCTCGTGCTCAAAAAACCAGTACTGGATTATGTGAGCTCTATGAGCAGATGCCCTGTTATCTGGGAATACAGTGCCACCATTAGGGCACAAAAAGTACCATGGTCTGGACCTGGTCAGCCAAAATGGTCACATAATCTGTGGCAGTAATGCAGCCTTGCAGAATAACCATGGTGCCCATGAATACCAAAATATGGTTGCTCAAATCATCGTTGAACCTCTGTCACTTTCCAGTCTTGGGACTTAAAGTTGGCCAGAAGTTAGATACAGTGTGAAGGAAGACTTATCCAACCAAACCACTTTCATCCATTGCTCCGTACTCGATGTTTTATGGCTTCAGCACCACGTTTTCCTGCTACATGCATTACCATCATTGACGAGTGATTTCGGAATTCCAGATTGCCCAGCAATTCCTTGCTTATGGAGTTCCCTATTATGAAGTTCCCTTTTGCATTGTTTGGGCACTGAGAAGGTTTGCAAGTGTGACATCCAATTCTGTAGTGATTTTTGCAGCTACTGTTATCTTGTTGTGCATTTTCAGATTTTTGCGGCGCAAAGACTGTTCCATAAAATTTCGGGAGTGCAACTGCATAAATTCAACTTATTATTCTAATATTTTTACTGAATACTGTCCAGCCATCTTCAAAATGAGCCGAGGTGAGTCACATTGGCTCACTCTGAAGATGGCTGGATGGTATTCAGTCGAAATATTAGAAGAAGTTGGATTCATGTGGCTACAATCCTGAAATTTTATGGAACATACTGTTATCTTATTTTTTTTCATAATTCTGTTGTAATTTTGTGTTGTGACACATTCCATGACCATGGAAATTTGCTGCTCAGTTTGGTTGTACAGAACTAGACATGTAAAAAAATTCAATGACCGTCTGTCATGATCACTCAGCATGCACTTTCCTTGGTGTTGTGACTTCGTGGATGATGTTTTTTCATTTGCCCTGTATGTGGCATAATTTTTTTTATCTGGTACTCCTTGAACCACCAAACACCAGTTACATTGATTAAAGAAACACCCACCATACGAACACCAACCATTTGCCCACATTTGAAGGGACTGAGCTCTGACATAATATACTTACTACTACAAAGAATGCAATTCTAACCATGACTAGCACTTGCAACATATCGAAGACATTGCACAGGTGCAGTTTGTGATCACTTACAACGGTTGAACCTGCAGGCTTGGCTAGCATCTGCTTTTATGCTCAAGCTTGCCTTGCTTGTGCCATTTCCATATTTTGTCCACCCCTGTATCTGTGGATTTACAACAATAATATTTTTTGACATAGCAAATTCTGAGGAAGAGAGATTTTGAAAGACTGCAGTAGCTAAGGATTTTGGAAAATGTGAAAGGTCTAGTGCGAAAGAAAGATGGACTTTTGCAAAATTACGTGGCCCCAGTGGAGAAATGTATTTTTGTCCTGAGTGCTACCCCTATGTTTAGAAGGGGCGGCAATGTCAGTTGACTGTCACTTGTTGACCTGCACATTTCGAGCATTGTTCTTGGTATCTCTTTATTACGGTACACAGCATGACACCACAGTCTTCGCACACTGTTGTTTCGCGAGAAATTCTGTATAATGAGGCATTTGTAAATGTGTGACATCTTTAATGCATGTCAGAAGAAGCAAACAAATGAGTAAAAATCTCATTAAACAATGTGCTTGAGAGGGTAGCAGAATCACTAAGTATTACAATTGAACAACAAAGAGAATAAAAATAGAGAATGGAAACAGCTGCAAGTACTCCCAAAGGCTGAATTACTTCTGAAGAGGTCTATAAGAAGGGAAGAAAATTGTATATTTAGGTAAAATCAAACAATTGAAAGTCCAGATTAAAATAAGATGGTAATATTGACAAACAGGTTACCAGTATCATAATAAGTGACATTGTCCACTACACTCAATGTCTTACACCTTTTTTTGTTTTATAGGATTTTCTTCTGGTGGCCAGTGATCAGCCTTCTTTATGCTTTGGTTAATCCTTTGTTATGTGACTTTTTCATTCTCAGTACTCCAGTGCGAAACTGTTGACATAGAACATCCTACAAGTTACGTGAGATATATGCTTGTGTGACAGCTTCAGATGTCAAAATTGTCCCTCTCCTACCACACTGTGTGCACAGGTATAGATCAAGTTATTTTGTGCACACTGTACATAGTAATGGTACATACTCATTTGTCACTTCAAAACTGGCTGGTTTTAGATGACAACAATGTATGGGCAGTTTGCTGCCTGTCCCTTAACAGCTGCTAATTAGTTAGTTTACCTTACTGCCTGTTAGATATTTCATCTACATTTTGTCCTATAGAGACCTTAATGTGGAATAATGAATGTCATTTTTTTTCTTCTGGCATCGTAATTTTATACACCACTGTTCCTTTTGAACTATAGTGAACTATTACCAACAAACTTTATGAGGGAATAAATATAGTGTGAAGCAGTAGTCAAAATGCCCAACTCCTTATACAGATTTCCACAGGATGATTGTGGATGAGCAGCACGTATTATTCATATAGCACATTAGTGCACAATGAAGACTTTCTTTCTTGAAAATGAGTTACCTCAGAACATTATTCCATGTGAAATCATTAAACAAAAATATGTCAGCTTAACTGATTTGTCTTTCTCTCGAAGATTTACAATGATTCTAAGTGCAAATGTGGCTGAACTAAGTTGTTGTAGGAGTTCCAAAATGTGCTTTTTCCAATTTAATTTCCCATCGATATGAACATCTAAGGATTTTGAAGTTTCCACCCTATTTATTATTTCTTCACCATGTGTCACTCTTACCTTCATTAGTGTAGAGCCCCAAGATGTTCAGAACTGAATATCTTGCATCTTTTTTAATTGAGGGTGAGACAATTTGCAGAAAACACGTCTTTGATACTTTTATGAACATTGTTTACCATTTTTTCTGTTTGGATATTATGCTTAGATTTTTTTACAATACTAGTGTCATCTGTAAAAAGAACTAATTCTGCTTATTGTATATTAGATGGAAGAACGTTTACATAGATGAGGAACAGTATTGGAACTAACATTGAGGCTTGGGGAACCCCATATGTGGTTTTCCTCAATCAGAATAATTTCCCTCCACTATATTGGTTGATTTACTTAAGTACAACTTTCTTCATTCCTTTGGTTAGATATGACATTATCCATTGGTTGGCGATGCCATCAATCCCATAAAATATCAATTTATGTAGGAGAATATTGTGACTCACACTGTCAAAAATCTTACATAGGTTGCAGAAAATGAGCCTTATGTTGTCAGTTTCAAGAATTACTTTCAAAGAAACGGTAGCAAACATACCAGCTACTGTCTTGACCTACAAAGCAATTGTGTGCTTGCGTTGTCATGAGCTTCATGCTTGTACACATTAGATTTTCATTTCCTGTAGTTCTGCTACAAGTATGTCATGTTTTTTGGTTCGGCATGAACTTTTGGGGTTGAGGTAACTTTAAGGGAAGTCATATGGAAGGTGAAACCAAATATTTCGTCATTTGTTGTTTCATAGAATACACGTTATTGCTTAACAACAATTATTATGATTACCCATTAAAAACCTTATCCATTTCTCTTCTCCTCCTCCTCCTCTCTCTCTCTCTCTCTCTCTCTCTCTCTCTCTCTCTCTCTCTCTCTCTCTCACACACACACACACACACACACACACACACACACTGTCTTTCTTTCTTCCTTTCTCCCTTCCCCAGTTCAGTTCCTGTCTTCAGTTGCCCTAAACATCAAAGTGATTCAGAAAGTATCTTCTGAACAAGTCTTAAGATTACATGGATAGTCAGAACAGAATGGAATTGTGCAATAGTAGAGAGGGAGTATGAGGCAATAATACGGTGCAGTAACTGTTGTGATAGCATTTTTTTTTCCACACCACTAGGAGATAGTGGCAGCACTAATATTATCTCCCACCAACTGTGAGCCGGAGGTTATCAGATTTCTGCAAACTCAGAAGCATGCAGTTGAGACCTAGTCCCAGATATGCAATGTGCATGTACACAGCCTTACGACAGACAGTATGGTTATACATTCTTGCTGACAATTAACTGATGGTCAAGCTGTTGTACATAACAAAGACTATAGCAGACACCCACTCCTGGTGATGCCATAACTGTTGGAAGCTTGCAGCAAGAAATTACACAGAGCCAGTAGTTCACAATCCTGGACTGCTCTTGTCAGTCTCCCAGATGTGTTAGTCACTGCTGCATGAAACTGACACTTTACATCACACAGTGGAACAATAGAAACAACACATCAGTCTGTGAGTTGACGTCATAATGGTTCACCTGTGAACACGAAACTCAAAAAGACTGTCTCTGGTAAAACACCATATCACTGTGTTTTGGGTTGAGATATTGTTCTTTTGACTGAGCTTTTACTGTAGAGGTTGGTGTTTCATATTGTTAGCCATCGAGAAACGGCCACGATGATCCAGAATAAGAGACATGTGCTAATGTATCAATGAAAAAAAAAAGTTTTGAAAACCTAATGTAACTGTATTATGTGTGCAAGCTTTTGGAGCAAATGACAGAAGGGTTGAAGGAGAAGGAAGAGGGGCGAAGGGAAAAGACTAATGAAGTTTAGGAAAAGGGATAGAGTTCAGAAAAGTTGTCCAGAATCCTGATTCAGGGGAGATTTACCAGATGGGATGAAAAGGAGAGACTTTTTCCTTTTATAGAGTTACATTGTGTTTTCAAGAATAAGAGACATGGAATAGCAAATGGAGGTATTAAGCTTTTGCATGATGCAATACAACCTACATCACATGGACTCAGTTGCATCAGCTGCCGCAACTTTATTTCCATTTATTACATGTTGAAACACATTCTGCTACAACAATTCTAAGTTACAGACAACAATAACAATGCTGAGTTACAGAGAGAATTAGCTCAATGGATCCAGTTGTTGACAGCAGGCTTCTGTGAAGTGGGATAACAAATGTTAGTGCACTGGTATGATGGATGCCTTGATAATACTGATGAGTATGTTGAGAAGTAACTAATAAGTCTCTGTAAATACTTAAAAGATATTTCCTCCTAGTGAACTCGTCATTGCTTCTCTCTACCCCTCTCCTCCACCTCCACACTCCCTTTATCCATGTCCTCCTCCTTCTCCCCTTTATCTTTCTCCGTCATCTCCCCCCCCCCCTACTCCCTGTACATCTCTTACTTCATACTCTCTGTATCCATCTTCTCCTTCCTCATGTCTCTGTCCATATCCTCCTTCCCCTCTCTCTGCCTTTATTTATTGTTATCACAAACGGAACCTTGATTGGGAATAGAAGTCAAAATAAATTGATGAATCAGTGGAATTATTAGTGCACAGGGTATAAGAGAGCTCTTGCCAGCTGTTGGATCTGTGAGCATTGGGGTTTTACTGGCAGTATTTTGCATAGTTTAAATCTGTGAACAGATATTGTGAAGTTAGCCATAAACACAACTTTCTGCTTTTCATTTGAAAATGACTGTGAAAAGGAAAACAAAACCACACATTTTCACAGCACAGCTTAGCATGTTCTTTCTCACAACTGGTTTAACAGAAAATGTTTATTGTTTGACTCTTATTTGATGTGCCTTCATAAAATGACTACACTCTTCAGTCTTTGTGACACACCAAAGATATGATCACCACTGATAACACCACTGATAACACCACTGATAACATAGATTTATCAACATCTCTCAATTACATCTATGGCTGCATTGTTAACTTTTACCATTTTCTTTTCAGTTTGTTCATTGTACATTGATTTAGTCATAATATAACTTATTTTCAAGTATTCTTTCAAACTTGCTCTTTTAAGTTCTTTCATTTATTGTTCAAACTTTACCTGCTCTAGAAGCAAACAGTACAGTGTTGTCTGGAAAATGAGGGTCGTTCAGATATGCTCCACTAACATATATGCCTCCTACATTTTCCAAGTTAAGGTTCTCATAACATTCTCCGTGACGGCTGAGAATAGTTTTGGTGATATTAAATTTTCTTCTCAGAATCCTGATGAAGTCTAGCGGGATCTGTAATGTTGACATACATATTGACAGTGTAATGACGTGCTGAATCAATATATTGTTTCTCTTGGGCTATTAGTACAGATTTTCTTTTAACTACATCTATATCCATACTCTGTAAACCATGGTGAGGTGCATATCAGAGAGTACATACCATTGTACAAGTTATTAGGGTTTCTTCCCACTCCATTCACACATGGAATTTAGGAAGAATGATTGTCTCTATGCCTCCGAGCATGCATTTATTATGATCTTATCCTCATGATCTCAGAGTGAGTGATATGTAGGATGTTGTAGTATATCCAGGGAGGCATCATTTAAAGCCAGTTCTTGAAACTTTTTTTACTAGACTTTCTTGGGATAGTTTACGTTGTAGCAGATCCACCTGCTTTATTTGTTTTGTTGGGTGTCCTCGGTGTTGATGTACTGCATTGATACACTGGTTGAAAATTGGGGTTTGTAATTTGGACACTGACTATGGTAAATAATGTAGCCGACAGATTCACAGTTGCATTTCACTGTCTTTTACTTTCTCTTTGCACAACCCCCCCAATAATACACAGTTATATATGTATGGCCAGTGCACTATTGTTTAAACTTTTCATAAGCCTCATTAATAGTTTGCAGGCGGACCTCACCATACTGCTAGAATAGTTTACTGTTCAATATCTGCAAGCAGTAACAACATAACGACATAGCTCACAGTCCTTCAAATAAATTGAACAGTCACTGTCATTGATTTGACACACAGTCTATTGGTGTAACACTTATTTCATTGTTAAGTTGTCGTTCTAAGCAACACGGGTTCCTTGTCTGAAACTCAGCTGTGGACTGACTGTCTTGTGACCAAAAATCGGACCTTATATATCATCACAATAATAGGTTCTGAAACTACACATTGTTCAAAGTTAAATTTACAGAAATTACAATTAAAACCTAACTCATTAAATTAACTGAATACATCGAAAAATTCCATCTTTTAACAGTTACAATGTTTAGGCTGAATTATTTGTTTAAACGATGAAATTATCATATATATAGTTATGTAAACATTACTTTTGACAAAACTGTTAATTACTTTGGAATTAATTCAGGGCTGGTTTTGCTAACATGTTTTCGAATAGAGCCAAATAGATACTTTTAAGATTACTAGTATTTCGTCTTCCAAATGTTTATAATTAGTACACAATTTATATTTGTTTATACATCAACAATAGAATTTAAGTTACAAAACAATTACTGATTTCACCCTATAATGAAACATAGTAACTAGTAATAGTCAAAATAAATTATAAAATAAATTATAAAACTAAGTTCAAAATTAGATCTGGTGTTATATTCTTTAAAACTAAGGGCCAATCTTTCTCTGTTATGAAAATGCAAATTGTATTCACATATGCCAATGGTAAATAGTTAAAAGTAACAAAACGAATTTAAGGAGGCAGATGGCAAAACAGAAGGGGAATTAAAAATTGCTTCGTCACATCACCCCCTCATTGGATTGACCAGATAGATATTGCAAATAGCCAACTGGGCAATTCAGTGACCACAAGTGATGCCAGAAATTGTGTTTAACAATATACACACAAAAAATTATTACATAAGAAATCTTATCAATAACTACAGTACATATGTTTTTTTCTTCTTTTTTTTCAAATTTATAGTTATGTGAACTGGCCATATGAAAATCTCCATACAAAGTAATTGCATACAGTGTATTGTCATTCAATATCACAAGATATCTACAGTTATACCATTATCAAAAAAATTAGGCCTCTCTTCATCATAAGTGATGTCCTATTTGGGTAAGCTAAGATTACATTTAAAGATACATATCATTTGATACAATTCCTGTCTTGCTCAACAAAAATTAATCCTCATGGGTAGCAAAGAAGTTAAATTACACTACGCATTGCAGTTAATGTTTAGACAAAAAAATTCACTTGCTCAAAGTTTAGTATTTTGTTCAATCACTTCCACACTTTTAATGAGCTTTAACACACTTTCTCATCAAGCTGTCCATTACTTCAACAGTTCCAACTGACAGTTATCAAGGAAGTGCACCATGATTAATTCCCTTGTAAGTGGTTCTCCTCTGTCACAGTACATGAAAAAATGAGACAAAATACCCTACTTTAGTACACTTACATTGACTTTTAACTTAAGTCTAAGAAAAAGAATGTTTAACACTAATGGCAAATGATAGTCATTACTTCATAAATAAATACATTACATAGTTCTCATAACATTATAATAATTAACACTAAAATTGACTATAGTATGAAAGGTGTGGAACATAAAAAATTTAAATCAAGTGCACGCTACACTACAAAACATTACTTCAGGTCATAACTGTCTGAAACTGGTTAAACTTGAACGATTTGGGTCTCTTTCTCATTTGAAAAGTAGCAAAAACTCAAGACGTGCAGTAGATTTACTATTCATTATGCTATGAAAAAAGAATAGAGCCACCATCACAACTTAATTACAGTTCAAATCAAGATTAAGGGGTGTAAATTGTACCAAATCATTGCCCCACTTCTCTACTCAACTCCAAGCACCACTCTCATTCACCCATAAAATTAAATCCTCACCAAAATCACAAAATTTCACCAAATAGATGACCTTCCAGAATATCCACATCAGTCTAGCATCACAGTGATCAGTTAATCAGCAAAATTACTGTTCTTCATCCCAGTATTACCACTTCAGGCTCATAATTCCTCAGAAGACAAAAAGAAGTTATCAGATAACATATAGGTCCAATGATGCAGCATTATATAACTTGTAAATATTGCTCTTTCTGTTAATCTCTCATTCCAAGCTGCAGTGTCATGAATTGCACAGTATAAACAGTACCCAAGGCTGCCTAGTACCAAATTAGATCATCAATATGGTTACACCTTATTCATTTGTATATAGTTTCATTTTTCATTAATCATGTCTGTCAGCACCATTATTTCACTTACGTTTCTTACCTTGTTACCTAGTGGAGCGCATTCTCAAAAAATATCCCTACTGCAGAGACAGGCTCCCTAACCATTAAGCCCCTAACATTATTCATTATTTTATTATTTCATTATTGTTTCATTATGTAATAAATGAACACCTGCTCTGCTTATCTAATGCAAAATTGACTCTTCTGAAAACCACTCCACAGTAACTGATACTTATGCTAAGGCAAACTTAACTCTCATTACCCATCAGACAAAATTATCACTTAGAAAAACCTTTATTTGCTTGACATTCTAGCCTGAAGGGCGATATATATACAAATCTTGCTTACTCTTTCCACACACATTACTCCAGGCAACTATGTTTGAAGTTGTAAATTATTAATGCTAGAAAAGGATGTACCATGAAACAGATTTATGGGTAGATAGTTATCTCCATATACTGACTGCACTGACCACAATTAATATTAATACCTAGTATTTAAGATGGTTTGTATTGTATATAGCCTCTGTTGCTGCACCAAATCACACTAATTTCACACATGAGCTGATTACTTCATATGTTAATTATCCTTCATGTATGCTGACGCCTTTCATTTTCAGTTTACCTTACCTCACTGTTTGACAGAAATTCTGTAATCATGGTACCAGTTTATTTTCTTCCATCCTCTTATGGGTACATTGCTTATAACTAACGCAACATAATGTACTATAATATATACATAGACACACTGGAGAAACTTTTTCTAAAATGTTTCAATACTAAAGCACGCTACTGCACAAAATCACATGACAGTTGAAGAAAGGATGTTCCTGATTAACTCATGAACTACAGGTAGGATAGGAGAAGAGTTTGACTGCCTCAAGAAACACGGCTGGGGTAAGCATTATTGCCACATAATGAATCTAACACAGAACATTGAACCCCCTACTTGCTAATTGCACAAGAAATTAGTTCCAAATAGTACATCAATCCTGAGGTTTTGAATCACCAACAAATTGCACTTCAACAACTGTCCTGCCAATTTCACAGTTAATAGTATCTCTTGTTTCACACTCTTTAATAGCTTATCAGTAGCACCAATAATTTTTATTCCAGAAACATGCATCACTACTATACCCTCTGTGTTGTTAATAGATTCATAAAATGCCTGTGACAAGCCACTCAAATGACTACCACTGTCCAGTAAACACTTAACATGTATACCTTGTACACTTGCTGTTATTACAAGGTGACCCACTTGCTTTATACTTACGATGTGATCTTGTCCATACAACAAATCCTCATTAATCCTTTCTTTACTTAACACATTGCCCTCATTATTAATTATAAATTCAAATACCCCATTCTTATCACTACTGGATTCGCCATTGCTATCATCATTACAACTAAGTCAGAATCAGACCAACTGTCACTTAAGCTATGCTTTAGATTTGGTACCTCTTCCACTTTTTTCTTTATTTCAGTCAATTTTGAATCTACATTTTCATTTACTTTTACCAGTTTTTCTCTACCACTACTGCACACTTGGGATCTAGCTCAATTTCTGAATCATTTCTAATGTGATTTTCTGAGTCATTTCTAATGTGATCGATTTGGTTCTCAAGTTTAACTCTATTTTCAGCACATTGTTCCTCGAAAACCTCCACCTTCCTACTATTGTCTTCACAAAGTTTCTCTCTCTCTTCTACACATTTAGTACTCAATGTTAATTTATCATCAGTATTATGTACTACTTTCTTTATACTATTGTCCTCCCTCGTAACATCTTCTTTCGTAACTATATTACTCAAACAACTCATTATAATTTGCCTTAACCTCACTTCACTTCTCCCTATGTCATAAACTTTGACCCTTGCTGACTTTCACTACTATACTTCTCCTCCTCAACCTTAACTTCCACTTCCGTACTTTTTTCATCCATTTTGCTCTTTACAATAGTACTTTCGTCCCCATCACTCAAATTTACATTCATGTTTGATTTATAATCACTTACATCCTTTTGTTCATTTAAAAACTTAACCTCTACAGCTTTGTCCTGAGTCATACTGTCTTGTTTGTTAAGGCCACTTAACACAAAACAGCTTTTGCTAGGAAATTACCTTATTCTGATTCACTCTTCTGCTGCTGCTGCTGCTGCTGATGTGGTTGTCCTCTTGGTCCATCATCTCCATGGCTGTGGCAAGTTTTAATTCTCAGCGAGGCATCTTGTTTACCTCCTGTCATCTGTGTCCACCTGCATGCTGATTGGCTGCTTCTGTATTCAATGGCTGCTTCCATAGAACCTGCCCACTGATTGGCTGCTGCACCTTCTTTGTTATGAAACCCCAGCGCTGATTGGCTGTATCATTTCTTCACTGTAAACCACAGTTGATTTCACTTTTCAGAGTTCGCAAGTCTTTGTTTTATTGAGCTACATACAATAATCCTCACCCGCAAGGGCACCACAGAAATGATTCAAATGGCTCTGAGCACTATGGGACTTAACATTTGAGGTCATCAGTCCCCTATACTTAAAACTACCTAAACCTAACTAACCTAAGGACATCACACACACCCATGCCCAAGGCAGGATTTGAACCTGCGACCGTCGCAGCAGCACGGTTCCAGACTGAAGCGCCTAGAACCGCTCAGCCACAATGGCCGGTAAGGGCACCACATGTAGCAGTTCCACATGCTTTATTTATTTTGTTGGGTGTCTTCGGTGTCGAAGTACTGCATTGCTACACTTGCTGAAAATTGGGGTTTGTAATTTGGACACTGACTACAGTAAATAATGTAGCCGACAGATGCACAGTTGCATTTCACTGTCTTTTACTTTCTCTTTGCACAACCCACCAATAATACACAGTTATATATGTATGGCCAGTGCACTATTGTTTAAACTTTCCATAAGCCTCATTAATAGTTTGCAGGCGAACCTTGCCATGCTGCTACAATAGTTAACTGTTGAACATCTACAAGCAGTAATAACATAACCACATAGTTCACAGTCCTTCAAATAAATTGAAAATCAGTGTGAATGCTTTAACACAAGGCCTATTTGGTGTAACACTTATTTCACTGTTAAGTTGATACATTGTTGTCATTCTAAGCAACACAGGTTTCTCTTCTGAAACTCGGCCCTGGACTGACTGCCTTGTGACCAAAAATTGGGCCCATATATATCATCACAATAATAGGTACTGAAACTACACATTGTTCAAAGTTAAATTTACAGAAATTACAATTAAAACTTATCTCATTAAATTAACTGAGTACATTGAAAAATTCCATGTTTTAACAGTTTCTTCTACTACAATGTTTAGGCTAAATTATTTGTTTAAATGATGAAATTAACTCATATAGTTGTGTAAACAACACTTTTGGCAAAACTGTTAATTACTTTCAGGGCTGGTTTTGCCAGCATGTTTTCAAATAGACCCAAATAGATACTTTAAGATTACTAGTATTTCGTCTTCCAAATGTTTATAGTTAGTACAGAATTTATATTTATGTATACATCAACAATAGAATTTAAGTTATGAAACAGTTACTGATTTTGCCCTATAATGAAAGATACTAACTAGTAATAGTCAAAATAAATTATAAAATCAATTATCATACATAAAACTAAGCACAAAATTAGATCTGGTGTTATATTCTTTAAAACTAAGGGCCAATCTTTCTCTTTTATGAAAATGCAGATTATATTATGCTGGGCAGTGAAAGGGGAGGTGTGTTTATAGTGATAAAAAGTGCAATAGTATCGAAGGAAATTGACGGAGATCCGAAATGTAAAATAATTTGGGTGAAGGCCATGGTTAAAGCAGGCTCAAACATGGCAGAGCACCTGACGGAAAATTTTGAAAATATTCAGAACAGATTTCCCGACCATGTTATAGTTCTGGGTGGAGATTTTAATTTGGCAGGTATAGATTGGGAGACTCAAACATTTATAATGGGTGGCAGGGACAAAGAATCCAGTGAAATTTTTTTAAGTGCATTATTTGAAAACTACCTTGAGCAGTTATACCGAGAACCGACTCGGTGCAATAACATACAGGGTGATTCAAAAAGAATACCACAACTTTAAAAATGTGTATTTAATGAAAGGAACATAATATAACCTTATGTTATACATCATTACAAAGAGTATTTAAAAAGGTTTTTTTTTCACTCAAAAACAAGTTCAGAGATGTTCAATATGGCCCCCTCCAGACACTCGAGCAATATCAACCCAATACTCCAATTCGTTCCATACTCTCTGTAGCATATCAGGCGTAACAGTTTGGATAGCTGCTGTTATTTCTCGTTTCAAATCATCAATGGTGGCTGGGAGAGGTGGCCGAAACACCATATCCTTAACATACCCCCATAAGAAAAAATCACAGGGGGTAAGATCAGGGCTTCTTGGAGGCCAGTGATGAAGTGCTCTGTCACGGGCTGCCTGGCGGCCGATCCATCGCCTCTGGTAGTTACGGACAGATAAGTGCCAATTTGGTGGCGCTCCATCCTGCTGAAATATGAATTGTTGTGCTTCTTGTTCGAGCTGAGGGAACAGCCAATTCTCTAACATCTCCAGATACTGGATGCGTGCTACATTTCCATCACTCGTTCTCGGCCGTCCAGAACTTTTCCCTTTGCACAAACACCCATTCTCTGTAAACTGTTTATACCAACGTTTAATGCACCACCTATCATGAGGTTTAACACCATACTTCGTTCGAAATGCACGCTGAACAACTGTCGTCGATTCGCTTCTGCCATACTCAATAACACAAAAAGCTTTCTGTTGAGCGGTCGCCATCTTAGCATCAACTGACGCTGACGCCTAGTCAACAGTGCCTCAAGCGAACAAATGTACAACTAAATGAAACTTTATAGCTCCCTTAATTCGCCGACAGATAGTGCTTAGCTCTTCATTTTGTCGTGGCAGAGTTTTAAATTTCTAAATTTGTGGTATTCTTTTTGAATCACCCTGTATAAGACCTTCCTGTGACAAACAGATTGTTGAGGAAAACATTCAGAGCCATCGTACAAGATGCATTAGATGAGTATGTGCCAAGCAAGATCATAAGACATGGAAAAGAGCCACTGTGGTACAACAACCGAGTTAGAAAACTGCTGCGGAAGCAAAGGGAACTTCACAGCAAACATAAACATAGCCAAAGCCTTGCAGACAAACAAAAATTACATTAAGTGAAATGTAGGGCTGTACGAGAGGCGTTCAATGAATTCAAAAGTAAAGTTCTATGTACTGGCTTGGCAGAAAATCCTAAGAAAGTTTGGTCTTATATCAAAGCGGTAGGTGGATCAAAACAAAATGTCCAGACACTCTGTGAAGAAAATAGTACTGAAACAGGGGATGACAGAGTAAAGGCCAAAACACTAAATGTCTTTTTCCAAAGCTGTTTCACAGAGGAAGACTGCAGTGTAGTTCCTTCTCTAGATTGTCGCACAGACGACAAAATGGTAGGTATCAAAATAGATGACAGAGGGATAGAAAAACAATTAAAATTGCCACTGGACCTGATGGGATACCAATTCGATTTTACGCAGAGTACAGAAAGGAACTTGCCCCCCTTCTTGCAGCGGTGTACCGTAGGTCTCTAGAAGAGCGTAGCGTTCCAAAGGATTGGAAAAGGGCACAGGTCATCCCCGTTTTCAAGAAGTGATGTCGAACAGATGTGCAGAACTATAGACCTATATCTCTAACGTTGATCAGTTGTAGAATTTTGGAACATGTATTATGTTCGAGTGTAATGACTTTTCTGGAGACTAGTAATCTACTCTGTAGGAATCAGCATGGGTTTCGAAAAAGATGATTGTGTGAAACCCAGCCTGCGCTATTCGTCCACGAGACTCAGAGGGCTATAGACTCGGGTTCCCAGGTAGATGCCATGTTTCTTGACTTCTGCAAGGTGTTTGATACAGTTCCCCACAGTTGTTTAATGAACAAAGTAAGAGCATATAGACTATCAGACCAATTGTGTGATTGGATTGAAGAGTTCCTAGATAACAGAACGCAGCATATCATTCTCAGTGGAGATAAGTCTTCCAAAGTAAGAGCGATTTCAGGTGCACTGCAGGGGATTGTCGTAGGACCATTGCTATTCACAATATACATAAATGACCTTGTGGACAAATCAGAAGTTCACTGAAGCTTTTTTCGGATGATTCTGTAGTATATCGAGATGTTGTAACGATAGAAAATTGTACTAAAATGCAGGACGATCTGCAACCAATTGATGCATGGAGCAGGGAATGGCAATTAAATCTCAATGTAGACAAGTGTAATGTGAAGTGAATACATAGAAAAAAAAAGATTCTTTATCATTTAGCTACAATATAGCAGGTTAGCAACTGGAAGCAGTTAATTCCATAAATTATCTGGGAGTAGGCATTAGGAGTGATTTAAAATGGAATGACCATATAAAATTAATCGTAGGGGTAAAGCAGATGCAGAATCCTAAGGAAATTCAATCCAAAAACAAAGGAAGTAGGTTACAGCACACTTGTTCGCCCACTGCTTGAATACTGCTCACCAGTGTGGGATCCGTACCAGACAGGGTTGATAGAAGAGAGAGAGAAGATCCAACGGAGAGCAGTGCACTTCGTTACAGGATCATTTAGTAATCAACAAAGCATTACGGAGAGTATAGATAAACTCCAGTGTAAGCCTCTGCAAGAGAGGCACTCAGTAGCTCGGTACGGGCTTTTGTTGAAGTTTCGAGAACATACCTTCACCGAGGAATCAAGCAGTATATTGCTCCCTCCTACACACATCTCGCAAAGAGACCATGAGGATAAAATCAGAGAGATTAGAGCCCACACAGAGGCATACCGACAGTCTTTCTTTCCACGTACAATACGAGACTGGAATAGATGGGAAAACCAATAGAGGTACTCAAGGTACCCTCCACCACACACTGTCAGGTGGCTTGCACAGTATGGATATAGTTGTAGATGTAGATGTAGATGCTAATGATAAATTGTTAAAAACGAATTTAAGGAGGCAGATGGCAAAACAAAATGGGAATTAAAAATATCCCAGCTTGCTTCGTCACAATGTCTATTTTCAAGGGTCTTCTAGTTCAGTTCCTTCAGTAGCTCTGTGACTCTCTCCCATGAATCAAACAAGCTTGTGACCATTTGTGCTGCCTTTTTTGTACACATTCACTATCCCATGTTTTCCTATTTGGTACAGGTCCCACACACTTAAGCAGTATTCCAGAACTGGTTGCACAAGTGATTTGTAAACAGTCTCCTTTGTAGACTGACTGCACTTCCCCAGTATTCTACCAAAAGACCAAAACCTACCACCTGCTTTATCCACATCTGAGCCTATGTGATCATTCCCAGTTCATAACCGTACAGTGTTAGATTCAGATCAAACAATGGGAAATCCAGGTAGGAACATCAACAATGTAGGAAAAGATTCTCTACATATTGTGCCAAAGGATGGCGTACTTTGCTCTTGTGCACAGTTTCGCAGTGCCCATTCATCATGGTGGACAGATGGTTGGTAGTCATACCAATATAAAAAGCCGAGCAGTCATTAGAGCAGGCTGGTAAATGACATAGCTGCTTTTACAAGTGGTCCCGCACCTGATGGTGTAGGATAAACCTGTGACAGGACTGGAATAGGACAAGGGGTTGGGATTCTGAGTGGCACAGGAATGGACTAGGATATTGTGGAGTTTGGGTGGGCAGTGGAACAACACTTCAGGAGGGATTGAAAGTATCATGGGTAGGAGGTCCCCCCCCCCCCCCCCCCCTTCAGTTTCAGGGCATGATGATAGGTAATCAATGATCAGGGGTGGGCCACCTGTGAAAGCAGCCATGTCATTTACCATCTCTGCTGCAGTCATTGCACAGCTTTTTGTATTGGTATGTCTAGCAACCAGCTGTCCACCAGGGTGAACAGCCACAGCCAGATTGTGGCCAAGAAGAAAGTAGACCACCCTGTGGCACAACACACAGCTGAACATAACATGCTTGATTTCAATGGCTGCTTCACTACTCAAGCCATCTGGATCCTTCCCTCCCCCACCAGCTTTTCTGAACTGCACTGGTGGGAGTTATCCTTACGACACATTCTCTGCTCCCGTAATTACCCTGGCCTCTGCCTACAGTAACATATTGCCACACATTGTCCCCCAACAGTTTCCACCCCCTATGTCCTATCATCTCCTTCCCATTCTCACCTCCCACTCTGTTTATTTGCAGCCCACTGCCAATACATCCACCCATCTTTCCCCACTTATCTCATTTTTTGTTCATTTTTTCGTGACCTCCCTGCCCCACAATCTCCTGACACTGCACCTTTTGGAGGCTGATCACTGCACACTCCACCGGACAGCATTCATATCTCTCCCTACCTGTGCACTGCTATCCCTTCCCTTCCCCACTCCCTTCAGATTGCTGCTTGCATACCACGTAATGCTGCATTCCGGCCCGAGATGCTGCGTGTGCAGGAGACACATTTCACCAGTGAACCCTTTGCTTCCACGCCTCAATGTGCAGGAAAAGAATTCTAACTGATTTCAAATACCTCCCCCTGCCCCCCCTCTCCCCCCCTTCCCTTTTCCCCTTCTGATACAGGATGATCTGTCTATTATTGTAATAATTCTATTGTATCACACCGATAGTATGTAAAGGATAGATTGCTACTCACCACATACAGAAAATGTTGAGTTGCAGATAGGCACAATGAAAAAGAATGATAGAAATCTCTCAGCTTGTGCACAGTCTTTCTCAGAGGTAGAAAATTCACACAAGAACAACTCACACATTCTGGACTTTCCACAGTAATAATATCCATCATTTGGAGCAGTCAGTTACGAGGGTCACTCCAAAAGAAATGCACACTATTTTTTTTAAATCCATCTTTTATTCTACATGTTTGAAAGTTTTACGGTGTGTAGATACATCCTTCAGGAACAATATTTTCATTTCTCCTCATAATTTCCATCCCTCTCAACTGCCTTACGCCACCTTGGAACCTGTGTCTGTATACCCGCACGGTAAAATTCTGGACCAACCTGTTGGAGCCCGCTTTCATCAGATAACCTGCTTACCCACCGACTAATTGTACTGCGATCAACAGCAGCATCTCCATACACTGTGGATCACAGTATGGAATGTTAGATCCATTAATTGGGCAAGTAGGTTAGAAAATTTAAAAAGGGAAATGAGTAGGTTGAAGTTAGATACAGTGAGAAACAGTCAAGTTTGGTGGCAGGAAGAACAGGACTTCTGGTGAGATAAATATATTTATGAAAATAGGGGTACAGGATTAGGTTTACTAATGAAATAGGAATGTGGGTAAGCTACTATGAGTAGCATAGTGAATGCATCATTGTCACCAAGATAGACACGAAGCCCAAACTCACCACAGTAGTACAAATTTATATGCCACCTAGCTCCACAAATGATGGAATGATTGAACAAATGTTTGATGATGTAAAAGTAATTATTCAGATAGTTAAGGGAGATGAAAATTTAATTGTGATGAGGGTCTAGAATTCAACAATAGGAAAAGGAAGAGAAGAAAAATTTTTAGGTGATATGGAATACTGAAAAGGAATGAAAGAGAAAGCCACCTGGGAGAATTCTGCACAGAACACAATCATTGCTAACACTTGGTTTAAGAATCATGAAAGTAGGTCTTATAAGTGGAAGAGACCTGGAGATGCTGGAAGGTTTATATAATGGCAAGACAGAGATTTGGGAACAAGATTTTAAATTGTAACACATTTCGAGGGGCAGATGTGGACTCTGATCGCAGTTTATTGGTTATGAACTGTAGATTATAACTGAAGACATTGGAAAATGGTATTCAATTAAGGAGATGGGACCTGAATAAGGTGAAAGAACTAGAGCTTGTTGAGAGTTTCAGAGGTAGTATTAGGGAATGATTGACAAGAACAGAGGAAAGGAATACAGTAGGAGAAGAATGGGTAGCATTAAGAGATGAAACAACGAATACAGCAGAGGATAAAGTAGGTAAAAAGATGGAGGATACCAGAAATCCTTGGTAGTGCAAGATATACTGAATTTAATTGATGAAAGGAGAAAATATGGAAATACACTAAATGAAGCAGGCGAAAGGGAATACAAACGTCTAAAAAATGAGATGGACTGGAAGTGCAAAATGGCTAAGCAGGAATGGCTGTATGACAAATGTAAGCATGTAGAAGCATATATCAGTAGCAGTAAGATAGATGCTGTCTACAGGAAAATTAGAGAGAGACCTTTGGAGAAAAAAGAATCAGCTGTATGAACATCAGGAACTCAGATAGAAAACTAGTCCTAAGCAAAGAAGGGAAAGCAGAAAGGTGGAAGAAGTATAAAGACGACTTATACAAGGTAGATGTGCTTGAGGGCAATATTATGAACATGGAAGATGATGTAGATGAAGATGAAAATAGAATGACAATACTGTGTGGAGAATTTGACAGAACACTGAAAGACTTAGGTCAAAACAAGGCCCCAGTAGTAGACAACATTCTGTTAGAGCCACTGATAGCCTTGGGAGAGCCAGCCGTGACGAAACTCTACCATCTGGTGAGCAAGATGTATGAGACAGGCAAAATACTCTCAGACTTCAAGAAGACTATAATAATTCCAATTTCAAAGAAAGCAGGTGCTGATAAGTATGAATGATACTGATGCAAATTCTTTGCAGAAGGGTGGGATAGTTGGTAGAAGCCAACATCGGGGAAGATCAGTTTGGATTCCAGAGAAATGTAGGTGCAGGCAAGGCAATACTGTTCCTGTGGCTTATCTTAGAACATAGATCAAGGAAAGACAAACCTACATTTATAGCATTCACAGACTTAGAGAAGGTTTTTGACAGTGTTGACTAGAGTACTCTCTTTGAAATTCTAAATGTATCGGGGGTAAAATACAGGGAACTGCAGGCTATTTGCAAATTGTACAGAAACCAGATGGCAGTATATAAGTGTTGATGGTTATGAAAGGCAAGCAGTGGCTGAGAAGGGAGCAAAACAGGCTTGTAGCCTGTCACCGACATTATTCAATCTGTACATTGAGCAAGCAATAAAGAAAACCAAAGCAGGGTTGCCACAAATTCTGGAAATCAAGGAATTTCAAACATTTCAGGGAAATTTGAAAAAAAAAACCATGGGAAAAATCTGGTTTTTGTCTCTGTAGATAAAGTGGTTTGTTCACTGAGATGTCATGCATCGTCACTGGATGGGTGCAGCTGAGTACATGTGCTCCTTCCCTACTCCCTCATTCTTTACTGCTTCTCCCCTCAGCTTGCAGTCAGTGCTGCCACAACTTCTTGCCGCTAGCCTAGCAGTTGCTGACATGAGGTGAGGAGGTGTTAGGAGTGATTTTCTTGGATCTGATTCTCTGAGACTGTTGACCCAGTATCCAGAGATGGCGATCATGTGTGCATGAGTTGTGTTTGAGTGATTGTGTGAATGTGTGTGTGCTCTCATATTCTGACAAAGGCTATGGCCAAAAATATAGTTGTGAGAGTGTGATTGTCTTTTCTATGTGCCTGTCTTTACAGTTTGTTGCTAGCTGTCCTTATTGATATTGACACTCTGAGTTTTTGCGCAAGTTATCTGTTGTGTGGATTGATCACTGCAGTCTCATTTCATCAACATAGTGTGTGTGATGTGAATAGTTGGCCACACGAGTCGACTTCCATGATGGGCCAAAACAGCAGGCCATTTCTGTGGGTGTGTCTAACGGATTGGGCCTGCCGATCTCAAGCTCACCGTTTCCCACTAATGTGCAGGCTCTGCTCATTGGATTTAGTCTTACCAAGCTCCTTGCAGGCCAGGTCTGTTTGTGTGTGGTGTAATGCAGCAGATTTTCATTGTTTATCCATGGACCCTGGACTGTGGTGCTCCTTGGAAGGACAAAGACCATGGGCGATGAATTTCAGAAATTGTGACTGTCTCACCGCAAGTGCATTGTACAGCATGGCATTGTATAGACATTTTATGTATTCTAGTTCTTTTTGGACTTCAAAATTAGTTTATATAAGAATGGACGATAAGAAGAAGAAAATGGTGACAATCGCTGGCAGTTTGTTTGCTATGTACTAATGTATTTGTTGAAGGAAACACCACACAATACCTTAAAATAATAGACATAATACAGTGTGTAATAACCGACAATAATGAACATAGTAGAACCAACTTTTTATTGGTGATCACCTGTGGTGTTGCTTTACACAACTCTTATGTGCCGTATACATTTCTTTCAAGAGGCCTATTTTTTTCTGGGGTTATTTTTGAAATCAGTGAAAGTATTTTAAATCTGTCTTGGAACTCCAACAAAATGTGAATTTTTGTCACAAAATGTGTTTTGATTTATTGAAATAAAATAACTTCAATGGTCTTATGAAATATATGTACCGTTCGGCTTGCTTTCTCTGTCTAAAAGATGTTGATCTTAGTACTTAAGATTTTCCTCACATCTTTAGAAATGCAAAAGTCCTTACATTATTTTGTCAACTTATGTCTTTACTTGCACTTGAGATCTCAAAATTTGCCAGGGTAAAATGCTAAAACTTGTCTAAAAATCAGGGAAATTTCAGGGAATTTCACTTGGGGAAACTCGTGGCAAGGCTGGGAAAAATAAAAAAAATCTGGAGTGGGAATTAAAGTTCAGGGTGAAGAAGAAAAAAAACAACTTCGGAGTGTGCTGATGACACATTAATTCTGTCAGAGACAGAAGAGCAGTTAAATAGAATAGACAGTGTTGTGAATGAAGGATGTAAGATGAACATCAAGAAAAGCAAAACAAGGATAATTGAATGTAGTCAAATTAAATCAGGTGATGCTGAGGGAATTAGATTAGGAAATGAGACACTTAGAGTAGTAGTGGATTTTAGTATTTGGGTACAGAATAATGGATGATGGCCGGAGAGGAGAGGATATAAAAATGTAGTGGCAATGGCAAGAAAAGCATTTCTGAAGAAGAGAAATTTGTAAACATTGAATATAGATCTAAGTGTTAGGAAGTCTTTAGTATTTATAGGGCATGTAGCCATGTGTTGTTGTTGTTGTTGTTGTTGTTGTGGTCTTCAGTCCTGAGACTGGTTTGATGCAGATCTCCATGCTACTCTATCCTGTGCAAGCTTCTTCATCTTCCAGTACCTACTGCAGCCTACATCCTTCTGAATCTGCTTAGTGTATTCATCTCTTGGTCTCCCTCTACGATTTTTACCCTCTACACTGCCCTCCAGTACTAAATTGGTGATCCCTCAATGTCTCATAACAGGTCCCACCAACCGATCCCTCCTTATAGTCAAGTTGTGCCGCAAGCTCCTCTTCTCCCCAATTCTATTCAATACCTCCTCATTAGTTATGTGATCTACCCATATAATCTTCAGCATTCTTCTGTAGCACCACATTCCAAAAGCTTCTATTCTCTTATTGTCTAAACTATTTATCGTCCACGTTTCACTTCTACATATGGCTACACTCAATACAAATACTTTCAGAAATGAATTCCTGATATTTAAATCAATACTAGAAGTTAACAAATTTTTCTTCTTCATAAATGCTTTCTTTGCCTTTGCCAGTCTACATTTGATATCCTCTCTACTTCGACCATCATCAGTTATTTTGCTCCCCAAATAGCAAAACTCCTTTACTACTTTAAGTGTCTCATTTCCTAATCTAATACCCTCAGCATCACCCGACTTCATTCGACTACATTCCATTATCCTCGTTTTGCTTTTGTTGGTGTTCATCTTATACCCTCCTTTCAAGACACTGTCCATTCCGTTCAACTGCTCTTCCAAGTCCTTTGCTGTCTCTGACAGAATTACAATGTCATCGGCGAACCTCAAAGTTTTTATTTCTTCTCCATGGATTTTAATATGTACTCTGAACTTTTCTTTTGTTTC
Organism: Schistocerca gregaria; assembly: GCF_023897955.1. NCBI lineage: Eukaryota > Metazoa > Arthropoda > Insecta > Orthoptera > Acrididae > Schistocerca > Schistocerca gregaria. The sequence goes on from NC_064921.1 coordinate 791,735,527, forward strand.
CTTTATTGCTTGCTCAATATACAGATTGAATAACATCGAGGATAGGCTACAACCCTGTCTCACTCCCTTCCCAACCACTGCTTCCCTTTCATACGCATCGACTCTTATAACTGCCATCTGCTTTCTGTACAAATTGTAAATAGCCTTTCGCTCCCTGTATTTTACCCCTGCCACCTTCAGAATTCGAAAGAGAGTATTCCAATCAACATTGTCAAAAGTTTTCTCTAAGTCTACAAATGCTAGAAACATAGGTTTGCCTGTCTCGTAAATCTTGCTCACCAGATGGTAGAGTTTTGTCAGGACTGGCTCTCCCAAGGCTGTCAGTAGTTCTAATGGAATGTTGTCTACTCCCGTGGCCTTCTTTCGATTTAAGTCTTTCAGTGCTCTGTCAAACTCTTCACGCAGTATCATATCTCCCATTTCATCTTCATCTACATCCTCTTCCATTTCCTTAATATTGTCCTTAAGTACATCGCCCTTGTATAGACCATCTATATACTCCTTCCACCTTTCTGCTTTCCCTTCTTTGCTTAGAACTGGATTTCCATCTGAGCTCTTGATATTCTTGCAAGTGGTTCTCCTTTCTAAAAGGTCTCTCTAATTTTCCTGTAGGGAGTATCTATATTACCCCTAATAAGGTAAGCCTCTACATCCTTACATTTGTCCTCTAGCCATCGCTGCTTAACCATGTTGCACTTCCTGTCAGTATCATTTTTGAGACGTTTGTATTCCTTTTTGCCTGCTTCATTTACAGCATTTTTATATTTTCTCCTTTCATCAATTAAATTCAATATTTCTTCTGTTACCCAAGGGTTTCTACTAGCCCTTGTCTTTTTACCTATTTGATCCTCTGCTGCCTACACTATTTAATCCCTCAAAGCTACCCATTCTTCTTAGCTATGATTAAATTATGCTCTGCGCAAAATTCTACCAGGCTGCTTCCTCTTTCATTTCTTAGCCCCAATCCATATTCACCTACTTGTTTCCTGGTCTCCCTTTTCCTACCCTTGAATTCCAGTCACCCATGACTATTAAATTTTTGTCTCCCTTCACTACCTGAATAATTTCTTTTAGCTCATCATACATTTCATCAATTTCTTCGTCATCTGCAGAGCTATTTGGCATATAAACTTGTACTACTATAGTAGGTGTGGGCTTCATGTCCATCTTGGCCACAATAATGCGTTCACTGTGCTGTTTGTAGTAACTTACCCGTACTCCTATTTTTTTATTCATTATTAAATGTACTCCTGCATTACCCCTATTTGATTTTGTATTTATAAACCTGTATTCATCTGACCAAAAGTCTTGTACCTCCTACCACCGAACTTCACTAATTCCCACTATATCTAACGTTAACCTATCCATTTCCCTTTTTAAATTTTCTAACCTACCTGCCCGATTAAGGGATCTGACATTCCATGCTACGATCCGTAGAATGGCAGTTTTCTTTCTCCTGATAATGACGTCCTCTTGAGTAGTCCCCTCCCGGAGATCCGAATGGGGGACTATTTTACCTTCGGAATACTTTACCCAAGAGGACACCATCATCATTTAACCATACAGTAAAGCTGCATGCCGTCGGGAAAAATTACGGCTGTAGTTTCCCCTTGCTTTCAGCCGTTCACAGTACCACGACAGCAAGGCCGTTATGGTTAATGCTACAAGGCCAGATCAGTCAATCATCCAGACTGTTGCCCCTGCAACTACTGAAAAGGCTGCTGCCCCTCTTCAGGAACCACACGTTTGTCTGGCCTCTCAACAGATACCCCTTCGTTGTGGTTGCACCTACGGTACAGCTACCTGTATCGTTGAGGCACGCAAGCCTCCCCACCAACGGCAAGGTCCATGGTTCATGGGGGGGTAGCCATGTATGGAAATGAAACATGGGTGATAAACAGTTTAGAAATTACGAAATGTGGTGCTACAGAACATTTCTGAAGATTTGGTCGGTAGATCATGTAACTGATCAGATACTGAATAGAATTGGGGAGAACAAAGAAATGTGGCGCAACCTAACTATAAGAAGCGATCAAACAATGGAAATCCAGGATGGATTAATAACAGCATTATGAATAAATGATAGATTGATACTCACCACATAGAGGAAATGTTTAGTCACAGGTAGGCCACAGAGAGAGAGAGAGAGAGAGAGGGGCAGTGGTCCTATATGAGAGAGTTGTATTTGTATGTGTGTTGTCTAATTCAAAAGAATGCTTTTTGGCCAAAACCTTACTTGTTTAACAGTATTTTTGTTGTGCATCTCTGTGACAATAATTTCGGTATATAGTGAGTAGCAGTCTATCCTTTTCATATTAGAAGAAGGTATCAGTTGGTAGAACACATTCCAAGACATTAAGGGATCACCAATTCAGTATTGAAGGGTTAGAGGGAAGTGTGTGTGTGTGTGTGTGTGTGTGTGTGTGGGGGGGGGGGGGGGGAAATCATGGATAGAAACCAAGAAATGAATACAGTAAGCAGATCCAGAATTATGTAGGTTGCAGTAGTTATTCAGAGATGAAAAGGATTGCACAAGGTAGAGTAGCATGGAGAGTGACATGAAACCAGTCTCTGGACTGAAGATAAGAACAATAATGACATTTGAGGATAGGAGAGAGTTTCACAAAATCTATAAATATACTGAGAGTTTGTTATTCACTCAAAAACTATAAAAGTAGTTTTCATAATTAATTTCCATTAAGAACACAAATGAAATGGCACAATTTCAGAGGCTTTACTGGTCTCAGGCAGATATAATTTCATGTATATAGGCTGAAGCAGTGAGTGAAACTTTGTACCAAGGCCGGGAATCAAACTCCCATCTCCTGTTTTCTAGGCAGATGTGCTAGCCACTAAGCCACCATTGCACATCGGTTCGCAAAACTGTGTGGGTTACCCAGGCATGCCTCACTCCCGAATCCAAATTTTCGTCGCTGCCCCAGTCTACTTTAAGATCCCTCTTACACATGAACAGAATTTTTGAGGCTGCTCATGTTCTGGAATAGCACATAAGCATCAAATGTAAATGGGGAATCCACCCTGAAACCCAGATTCAAGTACATATACAAATGAAATGACACAATTTTGTGTGTAAGGAGGAATTTAAAGTAGACTGGGGCAGCAGTGAGTATTTAGATTGAGGAGCGAGGGGAGCCAGGGTAATCCATGCAGTTGTGCGAAGTGGTGTGCCGAGGTGACTTAGTGGCTAGTGCACATAACCAGTAAGCAAGAGGCCCAGAATCGATTCCCAGCCTTGATACAAATTTTCACTCAACACTTCAGTCTGTATACATAAAATCCATTAAGGATGTTCTTAAAGGGAACTAGCTTAATTGTATTATCTTCTAATTATTATTATTATTATTATTATTATTATTATTTTAAATAAAACTTTATATTTAAGATCTGTTATATGTATCCTTATAATATGTAAAAGTTTACGTCGAAACTAGAGTTCTGGCTGCAAATTTGTTGCTTGTCTTGTGATAGTGATTCATTTTTCTTTGCAGGGTATATTTTTTGGAGGTCTGGAACCAGAAATGAGAAGCACAGTGTGGCCATTCCTGCTTCACTGTTATTCTTATCAGAGCACACATGAAGAAAGGGATCAGATTATTGCCATCCGCAGGCAGGAATACCATGAGATAACGTTAGTGTTTCAATAATCTCAAAACTTTATACATTATTGGTTCCAGTAAAGATTTGATTAGATAGGAGATTGGTCCCCCCTATGAACCAGGGACTTTGCCGTTGGTGGGGAGACCTGCGTTCCTCAGTGATACAGATAGCTGTACCGAAATTGCAACCATAATGGAGGGGAATCTGTTGAGAGGCCAGACAAACGTGTGGTTCCTGAAGAGGGGCAGCAGCCTTTCAGTAGCTGCAGGATGATTGACTGATCTGGTGTCGTAACATTAACCAAAATGGCCTTGCTGTGCTGGTACTATGAACGGCTGAAAGCAAGGGGAAACTACAGCAGTAATTTTTCCCAAGGGCTTGCAGCTTTGCTGTAGGATTAAATGATGGAGGCATCCCCTTGTGTAAAACATTCTGGAAGTAAAATAATCCCCCATTCAGATCTCCGGGCGGGGACTACTCATAAGGACATCGTTATCAGGAGAACCAAAACAGGCTTTCAGCGGATCAGAGTGTGGAATGTCAGATCTATTAATTGGGCAGGAGGTCAGAAAATTTAAAAAGGGAAATGGATAGGTTAAAGTTTAGATGTAGTGGGAATTAGTGAAGTTCGATGGCAGGAGGAACAATACTTCTGGTCAGGTGAATACAGGGTTATAAATACAAAATCAGATAGGGGTAATGCAGGAGCAGGTTTAATAATGAATAAGAAAATAGGAGCGTAGGTATAGGTATGCTACTACGAACAGCACAGTGAACGCATCATTGTAGCCAAGATAGACACGAAACCCTAGCCGACCACAGTAGTGCAAGTTTATATGCCAATTAGCTCCGCAGATGACGAAGAGATTGAAGAAATGTATGGTGAGATAAAAGAAATTATTCGGATAGTGAAAGGATACAAAAATTTAATAATCGTGGGGGAATGGAATTCGGTATTAGGAAAGGGAAGAGAAGGAAAAGTAGTAGGTGAATATGGAATGGAGGTAAGGAATGAAAGAGGAAGCCACCTGGTAGAATATTGCACACAGCATAATTTAATCATAGTTAACATTTGGTTTAAGAATCATGAAAGAAGATTGTATACATGGAAGAGGCCTGGAGACACTGGAAGGATTCAGATAGATTATACAGGATGTTACAAAAAGGTACGGCCAAACTTTCAGGAAACATTTCTCACACACAAAGAAAGAAAATATGTTATGTGGACATGTGTCCAGAAACGCTTACTTTCCATGTTAGAGCTCATTTTATTACTTCTCTTCAAATCAAATTAATCATGGAATGGAAACACACAGAAACAGAACGTACCAGTATGACTTAAAACACTTTGTTACAGGAAATATTCAAAATGTCCTCTGTTAGCGAGGCTAGATGCAGCCACCCTCCGTCGCATGGAATCCCTGATGCGCTGAAGCAGCCCTGGAGAATGGCGCATTGTATCACAGCCGTCCACAATACGAGCACAAAGAGTCTCTACATTTGGTATCAGGGTTGTTTAGACAAGAGCTTTCAAATGCCCCCATAAATGAAAGTCAAGAGGGTTGAGGTCAGGAGAGTGTGGAGGCCATGGAATTGGTCCACCTCTACCAATCCATCAGTCACCGAATCTGTTGTTGAGAAGCGTACGAACACTTCGACTGAAATTTGCAGGAGATCCATCATGCATGAACCACATGTTGTGTCATACTTGTAATGACACATGTTCTAGCAGCACAGGTAGAATATCCTGTATGAAATCATGATAACGTGCTCCATTGAACGTAGGTGGAAGAACATACTGACGAAACTAAAATGAGCTCTAACATAGAAATTAAGCGTTTCCGGACACATGTTCACATAACATCTTTTCTTTATTTGTGTGTGGGGAATGTTTCCTGAAAGTTTGGTCGTACCTTTTTGTAACACCCTGTATAATGGTAAGACAAAGATTTAGTAACCAGGTTTTAAATTGTAAGACATTTCCAGGAGAAGATGTGAACTCTGACCACAAAACTGATGAAACTGCAAAAAGGTGGGAATGTAAGGAGATGGGACCAGGATAAACTGAAAGAACCAAAGGTTATGGAGAGTTACAAAGAGAGCATTAGAGAACAATTGACAAGAACGGGGAAAAGAAATTCAGTAGAAGAATAATGGGTAGCTTTGAGAGATGAAATAGAGAAGGCAACAGAGGATCAAGTAGTTAAAAAGACAAGGGCTAGTAGAAATCTTTGGGTAACAAAAGAGATATTGAATTTAATTGATGAAAGGAGAAAATATAAAAATGCAGTAAATGAAGCAGGCAAAAAGGAATACAAACGTCTCAAAAATGAAATTGGCAGGAAGTGCAAAATGGCTAAGCAGGGATGCCTAGAGGACAAATGTAAGGATGTAGAGGCATATATAACTAGGGGTAAGATAGACACTGCCTATAGGAAAATTAGAGAGACCTTAGAAGAAAAGAGAACCACTTGCATGAATATCAAAATCTCAGATGGAAAACCAGTTCTAAGCAAAGAAGGGAGTACGGTATATAGAGGGTCTATACAAAGGTGATGTACTTGAGGGCAATATTATGGTAATTGAAGAGGATGTAGATGAAGATGAAATGGAAGATATGATACTGCGTGAAGGGTTTGACAGAGCACTGAAAGACCTAAGTCGAAAGAAGGCGTCGAGAGTAGACAACATTCTGTTAGAATTAAGATAGCCTTGGGAGAGCCAGCCCTGACAAAACACTACCATCTGGTAAGCAAGTTGTATGAGACAGCTAAATACCCTCAGGCTTCAGAAGAATATAATAATTCCACTTTCAAAGAAAGCAGGTGTTGACAGGCGTGAAAATTAGCGAAATATCAGTTTAATAAGTCACAGCTGCAAAATAGTAACACAAATTCTTTACAGACAAATGGAAAAACTGGTAGAAGCTGACCTAGGGGAAGCTCAGTTTGGATTCTGTAGAAATGCTGGAACACTTGAGGCAATATTGACCCTATGACTTATCTTTATTTATTTATTTATTTATCCTTTGAGAAAGTACACTGTATGGATCAAGATATATTCTAATTTCATGCATCAACAGGTACATAGCATTTACTGTCTACTGTTTAACAAAAATATAATTTATCATAATTTTATTCTAGGCCTGTTTCATGTTAAATTAGGTTTTGTACAATTTTTCTTTTGATACAATAATGGTTCTGCAATTGTTTTGAACTGTAGTGCACATAAATTCATTTACACTGCAATAACAGTTTTCTATCAGAAAATTTTTGAGACATTTTTTGAAAATATTTCTCTCAAGAATGAAGGGAGTGGTTTTCAAGGGCTTTTGGTCCAGTGTATGATGACCTTTTTTTTTGTATTTTGTGGTGTTGTTTGTAGGCTCATGAAAGAGGTTCCATTTTCTTGTGTCATGGCTGTGTTGTGTGTTGTTATCTCTAGTATCAGGAGAATACTTGAATTTTATCCAACAGAGGGATTTGTATAGGTATATACTGGGTAATGTTAGTATTTTGAGAGCTTTAAATGCTGGTTTACATGAATCTTTCCATTTAAGGTTGGCTACCATTCTTACGTCTTTTTTTTTGTAATTTATATATTTTATTAATGTTTGTTTTCGAGGTACCTCCCCACAAAGTTATGCCGTAACTTACTGTCATATGAATTAATGCATAGTATATTGTTTTCATGCCTGTGTCTTTTAGGTAGCTGAGTTTGGGGAGCACATATAGGTTTGTGCTGAGTTTCCCCCTTAAATATTCTATATGCTTATACCAGTTTACATTTTCATCGATAATTATCCCAAGGAATTTTGTATATTTGGTGTTCTCTGCTATGCACTCATCTATGCATACATTGATATCTTCACTGTGAAAGTTTCGATTGATTATTTCATGTTTCATCAGAAAAGCAACGAGTCTCTGTGCATAAGCTCGTTCAAATATTTTTGATATGACTGGTAAAAGAGCTATAGGCCTATAATTTTCCAGATTGTATTCATCCCCCTTTATATGTATTGGTTTTATCAGTGCCGCCTTTAAGCACTTTGGAAAAGTTCCTTCCAGGTATGATGAATCGATTAGATGTGTAAGAGCTTTCTTGAGTTCCTGCACAAAGTGTTTAATTTCTATACTTGATATTCTGTCAATTCCACATGACTTTGTTTGTTATAGGTTTTTTATTATCTTAAATGTTTTTTCTGCTGTCACTGGGAAAAGTGCCAATGTTTTCCCCTGGGGATTAATAAATATTTTCCAGGTGTAACTGTGTTTTTTGTTATTTGTTTTTTCTTTCAGTTTTTGGCCTACTGTGGCAAAATAGTCATTGAAGAGATTTATGATTTTATTCTGTTCAGCTATAATTTTTTTGCTGATCATGAACTGTATTTTGCCGTGTTCCTGTGAATTCGAGGGTTTGCAATTTGTGTTTATAATAGACCAGCAAGCCTTGCTTTTATTAGCAGCACTATTTATACGCTTTTTTGCTTCTAGTCATTTGGCTGCTTGCAGTACTTTAGCATACATTCTTTTATATTTTCTGTAGTACTCTTTAAAGTTTTCATCAATGGTAGTTTCATATATTCTGTGCTTCATTTTTATCTTGTTCCTAGAGACCAAAATGCCTTTTGTTATCCATTTTTTTTTTGTTTTTATTTGTGGTTTTGGCTTTAGTTTTTATTACTGGGCTTGTAATATTGAGATGGTAGGAAAGTGTGTCAATAAAATGAGTCACTTTATGATCCATTGATGGAGAATTTTCTTCCAGTATTTCCTATCCTTTTTCAAGTTTTATCCTAAGGGCTGTTCAGTTTTGTTCATTTAAGATTCTTTTTTTCCATATTTTTTTTGTGTGTTTCATTTGTGGTGATATAATTTAGACATATTTTTATTGCATCATGGTCTGACAGGGCTGTTTCTATAATTTCACTTTTGTACTGAAAGTCCCTTAAATTTGTGAAGATGTGATCTATTTGAGTACAGTTATATGTGTTGGAGTATCTTAAAAGACAGATTAAGGAAAGGCAAAACCTACATGTCTAACATTTGTAGACTTAGAGAAAGATTTTGACAATGTTGACTGGAATGCTGTCTTTCAAATTCAGAAAGTGGTAGGAGTCAAATACAGGGAGCGAAAGGCTATTTACAATTTGTACAGAAGCCAGATGGGAATTAAAAGGGTTCAGGAGCATGAAAGAGGAGCAGTGGTTGAGAATGGAGTGAGACAGGGTTGTAGCCTATCCCCGATGTTACTCAATCTATATATTGAGCAAGCAGTAAAGGAAACAAACGAAAATTTGGAGTATGAATTAAAATCCATGGAGAGGAAATAGAAAATTTGTGGTTTACTGATGATGACATTGTAATTCTGTCAGAGACAGCAAAGGACCTGGAAGAGCAATTAAATGTAATGGACAGAGTCTTGAAAGGAGATATAAGGTGAACATCAGCAAAAGAAAACTGAGGATAATGGAATGTAATAGAATTAAATCAGGTGATGCTTAGGGAATTAGGTTAGGAAATGAAACACTTAAAGTAGTAAATGAGTTTTGCTATTTGGGGAGCAACATAACTGATAATGGTCAAACTAGAGAGGATATAAAATATAGACTGACAATGGCAAGGAAAGTGTTTCTGAAGAAAAATTTGTTAACATTTGAGTATAGATTGAAGTGTCAGGAAGTCGTTTCTGAAAGTATTTGTATGGAGTGCAGCCATGTGTGGAAGTGAAACATGGACAATAAATAGTTTGGACAAGAAGTGAATAGAAGCTTTCAAATGTCATGCTACAGAAGAATGCTGAAGATTAGATGGATAGAACGTGTAACCAATGAGGAGATACTGAATAAAATTGGAGAGAAGAGGAATTTGTGGCACAAGTTGACTAGAAGAAGGGATCGGTAGGTTGGACATGTTCTGAGGCATCAATGTATCACCAATTTAGTATTGGAGGGCAGCATAGAGGGTAAAAATCACGGAGGGGGCCAAGAGATGCATACATTAAGCTGATTCAGAAGGATGTAGGTTGCAGTAGGTACTTGGAGGTGAAGAGGCTTGCACAGGATCAGGATAGAGTAGCATGTAGGGCTGCATCAAACCAGTCTCTGGACTGTAAACCACAACAACAACAGGAGATTGGTTGAATTTTTTTGTCGGACACTTGGCTATGTAAGACTGAGCGTACATGCAAAACATGTGGCAAATCTGAAAGGTCACTAGATTCTTAATATAGGTTGGGTATTTGTGTTACTGCCATTCACTCTTCTTTTGATTTTATTATGGTCTTTGTTATTATGCTAGTGTCCAGGTTGTAAGAGACGCAGTGGTTCTGCTAGGTTTTTGTGTTAAAAATCAGGTAGCAAATTATCAGCATTAATGAAAGATATTTTGAAAAACTTTGGACCAGAGTTGAAATGTTAATCAAGTAACCAATGATGTTCTTATCAAAAACAAGAATTTTCTCATTAGGTCCTGTGTAAAAGAAATAATGCTTTATAAAACTTCTTATTGCCATGGGCTCATCATGTTAGCTCTAATGCCATATGAAGAAAGTGTGTCTGAAGTGTATTAATGCAAATTGTGTGGAAAATTTGATCATAACAGCCCTCAACTGCTGTGAAGTAATATACTTATTTTGTGCAACAATACATGATGTCATCTGCAAATGCTAGTGATCAATCTGTTGTGAAACAGTGATTATTTCACATACCTTATAGTTTAGGTCTCAGTTCACCTGACTGATTCATTTCATGAGTTACAAGGGTCTGCACACATACATTATTCTGCTTTATGAGAATGTATCTCTGTGGTAGTTAACTGAGCAACTCACACCCTGAACAGAAGCATAGTCTGAATGGAGAAGAAAATTGTCCTAATTACTTGTGCTTGGTCATCAAGAAAGAAGTAGGGGGTCTTTGTGGACAGTATGTTTAAATCTTCATTATCTTGACCATTGCCCCTCCTCCTAGCCCTTGCACATCACTTCCCTCTCTTCACCTCTTCTTTACTCAGTGTTATGGCTGTATGGTAAACAGTTGTATTTACTCACATAGCTATGCGATCTAGGTATAGCATGAAATGGCATTTGTCTCATCGCTCATTGTACACTGCGCATAATATGAGACATTGATGGTTGTAGAAACTCATTTTTGGAACAGAACATGTGTCATATATGGCTATATGGCTCACTTTTGCAATTAGTTCAAGCATTAATCAGTGTAACTAATCATTGCAGAGGCATGACCCATCCCCCCCCCCCCCCCCCCCCCCGCCAATCCCCCCAGGCATTAAACGTCTGCGCCGAGCATCAGTTGGTAGCCTTAGCATGGTCAAAATGTGATGAACGGTTGTGTGCGTGACAAGTGGGAGAGTAGGCGACTGCTGAGTGATCTCAGGGTATCCATTCAGTAACCATATGTCCAGTGTATCACCTGTGACTGTGCGTACCACTAGCGGAGTGACACTTTCCCTGGTGTATGCAGTTTAGTAGTGAAATCTATTAATTGCTGAATACACAGATCTGGCAGTAAGTCTAGAAGGACGAAAAATCTGCTCTGATAATAGGCTGTGATATATCTGCCACTGTAAATTGCCATTCAAACACACAGCATAGCCTGAGGTTAAGGAATAATGTTACTCAACCAAAAATTCTAATCTTGGAGTCATTAGTGGTGAATAGAGAGCAATCGTCAGAACTTCGGTGTGGTAGGTGGTTTGTCAAATGTTCCAACACTTCTGCTCCTATATCAACCAGGTACTGTAGTTTTTTATCGTGGTCCATCACAAAAAGTCAGCATGTGTTTATCATAGAAGTTGTTGTCGCTGCTGCGGTGTCTGATTCATGCTTCCACTTGCAAGATGGAGTACATTTTCGTGGATCATTACCGAACTTTCTATGTTTCAACATAGGTTCTGTGCAGATGCAGATCAATTATGACCTCATGACTGTGAGTGTCATAGCTGTTGAGTTGTGCATTGTTTTTAACGCATCTACCTTTGTGGTCAGTCCTGCCAGTAGCGATTGCAGGGAGGCTACCACCACTGTGGTCACATCTTGTTGTCGTGGTGTCAATACTGAGACTTTTCATGCCGGATACATTTCAGCTGTCCTGTCAGCAGTTTGTGCCAGTGCCTTTAAATCACCCACACACACAGTGAGAATTTTTTGGGTATCTGCTTGCCATTAGGATGACCACATATTCCATAGTGCACCATCACTTACAGTGATACTTGCCAATGTGCATTAATGTCTTAGAGATTGTGATGGAGTGCAATTTGTGAGCTCCTCAGTGAGCAGAAGCTTCTCTAGTCAATTTTCTTCTGATTGAAACAAGTGTGTTATCAATGTATTTTTAATCGATACACACCATTCTGTATCCAGTGGCATTGCTGGAATATCTTGGACCCCTGCCGGTAGATCCTCAGTGAGCACTTCAACCACATAGCTGTACTTAGTCTCACCCATCGATATTTGTGCGAGGATGAACTGACTTTGTAGTTGGACAAAACATAATGGAGGATTATGTTGACAGAATGGTGGGGGTTTGATTGTCACTCTGTTAATTGCACCGCTGGCTGCCGGTTCAATTGTGGCTGGTGAGTTGTTCATATGGCGTCACTAAATATGAGAGTAACAGGGAAAACAAGATATTTATTCTCACATATACTTTATAACAGCTTAGATCTACACTTATATGAATGCATGCACAATGTAAAGTACGGAATAACCAACAGAAAGTAAACCAGATAACAACTACATGATTATAGCTTGAAACTGCCACTACATGGAATGTTTTTGTGCCACTCTACATATGTGAGGATAAAATGTCAGAACACGTCACTACAATTGAAACACATATCAGGATCCCTTTTCTAACATCCTACATCATGCTCTGCAACAGGGTATTTCCTGTCAAAAGTGTGAACACTTCTTGTCATTGATTGTGACTGATACCTTACTGGCCATACTAATATAAAATGCAAGACAAAGCTCACAGACCACTTTATAAATCATATTTTTAGACTACCATTCCCAGGATTATATATGCGTCAGGAGGAGTAGGGCTGGAGTATGTGAGTACTGGCAGAGTGCATAAGATAGTTTTTATGAAAGGTCACTGACATTCATGAAGAACTAGGGAGACATTACATATACAATTGCTAGAGATTGAACTACATTTTGCATTTTGAAATGTGTGTGTATGTGTCATCTTGTTTTTACTGCCGCGCTTTTGTGTTGTCTTCACTTTTGTTTTAAATTCCAGTCGTAGAAGAAATGAAATGGACCCAGTAAGCCAAGAGAATTTTTGGCGGAATATACAGTGTATTGTGGAGAAAGATGTTGTCCGCACTGATCGGGGAAATCCGTACTTTGCAGGAGAAGACAATCCAAACATTGAAGTAATGAAGTGAGTGTAATTTTTCATAGATTTTTGTGTCATTTCCATTTGCACTTGAGGCAAGATGTGTCACTATCTTGACGGTTGAGAATATTCTGAAAGTGATGAGATGGATCTGGATTTTTTATATACAGTATGTATCAAAAAGGATGGTGCAAACTTACACGGCTGAAAGTACACAATAATATAAGCACAAATGTCAAGTAAACATCGGTCTAAAACACATAACCTAAGATCTATGAGATATTCTTGATTTTCAATATTGTGAAACAAATCTCTTCTACTGCAAGCTCTTTGCTTTCTATATTTTGGGAAGTGGACCAAAACAATAAAAAAATGTCCAGTAAACATGAGCTCTAAAATGCATACCTTAAAAGTTATGAGCACTTGTTCATTAGAAGAGTTGTGTTCCAAAGTACTGAAGATGAACAGGTATGTGTTTTAGAGCCCGTGTTTACTTAACATATGTGCTTATATTATTGTGTACTTTCAGCCATGTAAGTTCGCGCCATCCTTTTTGATACACCCTGTATATGTTACTGTAAAAGTCAGATGATTTGTAAATCCTAGAATTAACTGGTGAAACCTAAGACTTGCCATCACAGTGTGGTAAAAGTCTGAAATTTCTTATTATATGCATAGATTTCGAACTTTTACCATTCATTCATTAAAAAATTAACTTAGCAATTTATTGAAATAGTTTGTATTTATTGTAAATTTATGTATTTTAAACATTCTTGAATTCCAGTGTGATTATAATGAGCAATATTCCATATTAGTGAAAAATGTTAAATATGTTACCTTGTGAATGTTAATTTTTGTTACAACAAGGCTGACTATTGTGGCATTTCGAATTACATAGTATGGGAGACTATTTACACAGGCATTTTTTAGTTGAACAATTTTTAAGCAATTGCACTTTTTGAACCCTTGTCCTTGAACAAAAGATTGTTTGGCAACCACTTCCCATAGACTAATTTCTTATCTTGCTACCTCTTTGACGTTTATAAAATTTTCCTTGCACTATGTAAATTGGTTCCTAGTGTACAATGACTTCAGTTTATCAGCTTTGGTACAAAGTTGATAAAATTTGTCATCCTGGATATTTATCACTACTGCTATTATAGATTTTGTGTCAATTTTTGCCCTTCTCACATTCTGCCCAACTGAAGGTTTTGGAATTTTGTTACATGAGGCTGCTTTCATTTCTTTTGCCTGCAACTGAAGACCTTCTTTGGCAGCTTCTCGGATCCCTTTCACGTTATTAACACTGTCGGAAGTTGTCAGCGTCTCGTCACAGCCACCAGCTGGTTTTGCTGTCTCATTGTTTACTGTTGTCAAATCCTGTGTCTCTTGGTGTTTCTTCACCTGCTGCAGTCGCACTTTCTATCTCTGTTCCTTTGGTTCCAGTACTTGATGCACTGGCATCAATTCCTTGGCCGTCATTTTCAATTTCCTGCGAGTCAGTCGAAGTGCTGTTTAACATTGTTTTCAACTCTTCTTCAGTGCTCGTATTTTTTATTAAATCATGTGGAACAACTGAAGTTGCACAGCCCATTTTCATTGGAACCCCAAACATGGCTTCATATGATGAACATCTGGTGCCTTCATGATGAGCCCTATTATCGACTGCTTGCACAAACCTCAGCCCTTCAGACCATTTTGAAGTTTCATTTGTTTCTATCCAAGTTGATAACATTTTCGTTATCATGATTTGCTCCTTCGACTCATCCCTGAGACTGACTGTGCCTTGGCTTCCCGTGGGCTATCTTTATATCACTCCACAACCCACATAAACTTTGAATGACTTGCTTAAAAACTCTCTACCATTACCAGAATCAAGGATACTTGGGGCACCAAAGCTGGTAAAAATGTCCAAAAGATGATATGCTACTTCATCAGCCCTTTTCGAAGTTTCTGTGTGGAGGATAACAAATTTTGTCAAATGATCTTGGTATACAAGTATGAACTTCGAATTATTGTTTGTGTTTGCTTGCATATCAATTAAGTCGATTTAGCATTGTGAATTCATTTCACTGTGTGTGACAGGTTTCACTACAACATCCCTTTTCAATGTTTTTGCTTTTTTTGACATGGTTCACATAATGTCAAATAAGTAACGATTTATTCAACAGATTCCTGTACTTATGATTCGTTCCGCAATCACCCGTGTTCAGCAGGCATGGCCTATAGCAATGTAGGTCTTAAGTAGTACATTAAACACTTCATCGAAACAAACATAATAACGAATTTACCTTTTCAGCAGACACCGGTGCTATGAGTTTCTCTTTACCTCCGATGTTGAGAACATCATATCGCTTCAAACGCCTGTAGTGACCAGATTTTTTATTGGAAACATTTTTTGTATTTTTCACTTCACTTAACAGAATATTATATTGCTCAGCAGTTACATAAAAATTATTGTCCTTCTTCTTATTCACTGATTCACTTAAAAGTTCGTAAAATCTGTTATGCATAACATCACTCATTTTGATGCAAACCTGCAGAAGAAACAAGAAACACCACTAAAATGAGTAGCAAAGATGACCGTACGCAGAATGCTCGACACTGACTGAAACTACGCAGCTGTGAGTGGACTGAGAACTCATAATTGCCAACAAAGAAACTTAACTGAACAAAATATTGGCAACAGTGAAACTTGTCTGAACCTGCACTACGGAAGCAGGAGTCTTCGATCCAGCTTTCACCAGTTTGCATTGGTAAATCCTAAGATTTACCGATGTTTCGTGGTAAAAGTTTGAAATCTATGTATATAATGAGAAATTTTGGACTTTTACCACACCGTAATGGCAAATCCTAAGTTTCACCGGTTAATACTAGGATTTGCCAATTGTTTTACTTTTACGGTAAAAAATATATATAATGGCCAAAGCAGAAAACACCCATCAAGCTTCTAAAGCAGCAATATTTGTAGTGTCATTTGCTGCTGCAGCTAAAAAGGTACTCCTCAATATAAACATAATCAGTGGAAGCTGGAACAAATATCTGTATTTGCAAGTGACCCTACAAAGAAATGCTTGTATTAAAGTCCATTGTGCTTACCAGATCATTAGTAAATTTTTTACCGCTTATTAGTAATATAAGTAGAAATCATTTAACTCTTGTTTGTATTGAAATACATGGGTTCAATGTGTTGTAGCCAGCTCTCTCAATCACTGAACTTCTGAATACATCTAAATGTTTTTTGTGATGGTAGGAGTTATACAATATGATACACGAGTGAGTGAGTGAGTGTGTGTTCGTTCTTAAAGAATTCAAGGAAAAAGGTTAATTCTACTAGTGTGTATTACCTCATCTCAGTCCAAGCAAAGTGCCACTGTAGTTAGCACACTGGACTCGCGTTCGGGGATATGACAATTCAAATCTGGCCATCCACATTTAGGTTATCCATGATTTCTCTAAATCATTTAAGGCAAATGCCAGGATGGTTTCTTTGGAAAGCACACAGACAATTTCCTTCCCAGTTTGAACCTGTGCTCCATAACTAATGATATTGTTGATGGGATTTTAAAACTCTAAACCTTCCTTCCATCCTTTTTCATCATGGATTCTGAGCAATAGCCTCATCTTTAGACTTTTTACAGTTTGGAGCACCTTTCTTATTTATTATTCTTTCTCTCCTCTCATGGAAAAGGGAATGGCTGTTTCCATTGAAGAAGTCACCATAAGCTAACGTATGTCTCTCTCTGTTTTACTTCTACTCGTAAAATCCTTATCAACTTTGTTACGTCAGATTCAAGTATTTTCTCATCTTGATTGGTACTTACACATAAATTTAATGTGTGTGTGTGTGTGTGTGTGTGTGTGTGTGTGTGTGTGTGTGTGTGTTTTCCTTGTGTAATGAGCTGTTGTACATTTGAAATAATTATTACTTTCACATACAATTTGTATTTAGAACACAGGAATTCTACCAGTTACCAGAAATGATAAAAAATTGCAGACATTAATGGATAAACACAGAGACAGCATAACAAGTGTGAAACCTTGCTGTACAAAGTTTGGAGTGACTGAAATCATGAAACATAGGTTTCCAGGCCTAAGGTATGGGTGATTGTCTTATGTGGTTAGAGTACTGTGGCACTAAAGTTAACAACCCATGCTTTATATTTTCCACTTCTTGTTTCTAACAAACTTATGAGGTTGATATAAGCATTGTAACATCCACGTTACAAATAAAAAATTTAATGCATTTTACCTTCTTTCCTCACTAATTAACCATGTAAAGTGTACTGATGATTCAAGTTGAAACGCAGATTACCAGGTTATAAAGGGGGGTTGGAGTAGCATTCTATAGTGATCACCATTTGTTCAGTAATGACAACAAAGCAAAAGAGAAGGGAATGGGGTGATCTGGTAATCTTTTTTCATGTTAAATTTCCTTAGAAATTAGCAGTTACTAATTTTTGCACTAGTCTGCCACTTTGACACCCGGGACAGTACTGTTCTTTTTTTGAAATAAGCTCTGTCAATGAAAACACAAACAATGGAAATGCTACAGCATTTCTTTAACTTGTTAGACAGTTTTTTGATTACTAGGCTGTCTTCAGACAAAACTATCATGAACAATGACAAGAACAACTCTTGAAAAGCTATTTTGCATGAAAGATATGTGGGAAAACCTCAGAATGAATGTCATCATTGATAGTTGTGACAAGATAATCCGTTAACTTGGAAAAGATACTTATGCATTCCAAGCCCTCAGGTAGTACCGATTTCCGTGAAAGCTACTGATATAATAAGGTTCTTTTTTCCTGGTGGTGTGTGGTCCTTCCTTTGTTTCCTTTATATACATTTTTGTATGACAGCCATGCTGTCCCATAATTTAGGTGATTGCTAACTTATTCTGTAGTCTAACTCATTATAAACCATCTGTGACAATAAACAGTGGCTAAAAACAATGAGGTTGTTTCATTGCATTGTAATTAGTTCTGAATCTTATCATATCATGTTTCCAATGTGTTTGCAGAATTCATACTTCACTGCATGATATCTTAAGTTAATGTTACACAACTGTTTCTGTTATTTGTTATTATTTTCCAGTTGGTGTAAACACCTGTGGATCTGAACACTTTTTTTGTTGTGTAATTTAATAATTATTATAGTGTTCAGTATTACTATACTCTTTTTATTCCTGTCTTTTTTGTCTGTTGCAGAAACATTCTGCTAAATTATGCTGTTTACAATCCAGGATTTGGCTACACCCAAGGCATGTCAGATCTCTTAGCTCCAGTATTAGCTGAGATCAGAAATGAGTCTGATGCATTCTGGTGTTTTGTTGGGCTAATGCAAAAAGCCATATTTGTCTGCACGCCTACAGATAATGACATGGACAAAAATCTGGTAATTTACTGTTTACATTTAAAAAATGGAAGGAGCAAAGGTAACAACTCATCATATGCAGTAGTTGAGGCATTTTGTGGTTGATGGGCTCATAAAATAGATTGAAAATGCATCATGTTTTACATCAATACAAAATATGTAAATTTTCATTTTGAATTCCCAGTCTTCTCCTTATTTTTAGAGATTACTGAAACTAACCACTCTCTGGTCTTTGTCACGGCTGTACCAGTGTGCCTTAAGAAATGTGTGAGCTTTATTGTACAGACAGCAAAGTTATAATATGAGCAGCTACCTCATAGAGACTTTTAATGATAGGAAGGCATATAAACATGGACTGATTATTTTGTTAAGAAAAACACACACACACACACACACCAGTAATATATACAACAGTGCTTTAAATAAATTTGTCTGCTATTTATATTTATTGTCACTAACATCACCATGATGGACAGTCTCAGATTTTACATGAAAGTTTATCACAGGTAGATACTTTCACAATACTCTGAAATGGTATGGCAGTGGCAAGGTAATCACATACAAAGTCTGACAGAAGATTACCACCACAATAGTTTTAGTTTACAGTCACTGAACACATAAAATTTCTTGATATAATACACAAGTATATAAAATTCTATTTTGCTGACACACAGAAATGACCAGAATGGAATTTGCTAATAGAATGAATGAAAGAAAGAAGTTCATGAAAGATAATACTGGTTGCTATATATTGTGATGCAAGTGATTATTGGCAGTCAACCTTTTATGAACATAGATGTTCCCGAAGTGAATTACTCCCAAAGAGTGCAGGTTTCTGGATGGGGTCAGCTATGTAAAGATATGCATATGAATACTTCTGGATTTCAGATATTACTTATTTGTTACTAAAACTGCTAGGTTAGAATTTACTCATGTGTCTAGGGACCGCAAATCTTCGTGCTTATTGGATGAGCCGATCAATTGCAGGTAAAACTGCTTCCTGGTGGCAGACAATGAAAGCTTATACTTTCTGTGCAAAATTCAAAATTGTTTATTACGGAAGTTTTAATCTTATGTAAGTTGTCACAATCTTCACAATGTGTCAGAAGTTCCAAAGACACTTATGCAGTTCTTACGTTCTCCAGTTTATTTTACAAAAAAATCCTTGAAAATATACCCCACAATTGAAGGTGTAGTTAAGGTTATATTCTTCCCAAACTACAATTAATTGTTTATGAGAAAATATTCCAGTTCTTATTATATTAACTGACTAATTCTACATGTTATTCAGTGTTGAGGAATATGCATATAGATTTATTGCCAGTGTCAGCACAAACATCAGGAACACTGGTTTCCTTCAATAACCTGCAGCTAATTTGATCTTGAATTGGTGGAATTTTACATACTTCTCTTGAGAAGTTCCTATCCAACCACAGCAGTTTACGAGTAGCTACACTAAAACACTATTTTCAAGTTCCAGCATTTTACATTTACCTTATTCTTTTACGTTCATTTTCGTCGATCCCAACAGAAGTCAACAAATTTTTTCCCGCAGTTAACAAGTCCGTGTTACAACATTATGTTATGATGGCGACGAACAAATCATCGCCAATGTGAATGCCTGGTGGCCTACGCTAAAAACATACAGATCTCTTCTTTGCATATACAGCAGATTTGTCAGTGAAGTCAATAAGGAGCTGGCTGCATGATCTGGGCTGCAACGACTAAAATAATTAGGAAGTCATTGGTAAAAAATAATATGTTGTACTTAACTGGTGGTACAGGAGTCTTCATAGTCAGGATGAACATAATTACAAACATAGACCTATAGAGGCATCACATAGGCCATACTTTAACTAAGCGCCTTGTTAGGGGTTGCTTCCTATCAGCTGAAGGCTATAATATTACTTTCCTACTTAACGTCCCGAGCAAGAGTGGCCGAGCGCACGCTAGAGACTTGTTGCAAGCTACGGAGTGGCGCTAGTCTTGACTCAAGGGTCCGGCGATACTAGTACGGACCACAGTCAATAACTGCAACCCCTAACAAGTGTGGTATCAAATGTTGATACCACATCCCTTCCCACAAATCTGCGAAAGGCTGTTTAGTATGGCTTACGACCACTGGGTGGAGGACCTCATGCTGATGTAGTTTAGGAGCTGGGGAGCTTGACTGCAGGCGAGGCATGCCCACCTGCACCCTGCCATTCAGACCAAGGGGAGACAGGAAATGTCTGGAAACCTACTCTAGGATGCACGTCAACATGAGGTGTGTGCGCTTCTACAACTATGGGAGGAACCGAAGGGCCAACCTCCATTGGGTCGGGGCACCCGACCGGCAACAAGGACTGGAAACTCGGAAGTGCAGACTGTTCTACGGTGGGGGACGGCTTCATAATCAGAAGTTCACTGTGCACTATCACAGTTGAAGGCAACTGGTCCATATGGTCATCCGGTCGTCGCAGCGATGCTGGCACTGCAGGTGACTCCGGCGTGAGACATGGCGTCCACACTGGTGTGTCATCGCGTGGCAGAGACGAAGCTATGAGCACTGGCACCCAGGGGTGAGGAGAGCAAGGAAGAGGTCCCTGCGGGGGTAGCCCCATTGGCGCCGACACTGGAAACATAGGGCAAGCGACAGAGACCCCACAACGAAAAGGGGCGCATCTGATTCTGATGCCTGCGCACCATGCCAGACAGTCTTGAGATGACAAACATAGCACAGACAAGATGGTGAAGAATGCGCCCTTTCAACCATCGGTGAATGCTTTGGAAATGACGAAAATAGACAATATAATCTGGCCAGAATTTGTGGGTCTGCCGTGGCAAAGAAACGTGGTGCGGAGGATACAAAAAATTCATCAGAGTTCTGTGAGGATGACCACGCATCAATTCAGCCAGTGAAGCAGGTGCACAAGTTAGACATTTGCGACTCAAACATCTGAATGAATCTTTCAGTGGCTTCATTCGATTGAGGAGCGAATGGTGCTGAAGTTAAATGTTGAATACCATTAGATTCACAAAAGGTTTCGAACTCGGCAAACAAATAAATGATGAACCAACGGATCTTCAATCCGATTTTTAGACAAAGACCATTGCATTGTGGCATAACACGAAACAACATTTAGTACTGGGTTGTTAGCTGCTGCTGTGGCTATACGACAAAAGTCAACAGGAAAACTTTCCACATCATCATCATTTTGCACATCTATGAACATACAAGCCTGTTCGGAAGAGTCGAACAGCGTGTCTTCAGCTGTTGGGAATTGGTATAACGTGTTGGCATTATTGTGATGGGCAGTAGGCTGATACAAGATGTCATAACAGTACTGTGACAAAAATAGTGACTAACGAATAAATTTTTGAGCCATATGCAGAGGCATGGGGTTTGATGGGTGAAACAAAGGCGTCAAAGACTTGGGGTCGGTGAGAACTGTAAACTTGCAACCATATAAGAAGTCGTGGAATTTTGTAACCAAAAATCGAAGCAAGAGCTTCCTTCTCGATCTGTGAGTAGTTACACTGCACAGAGGAGAGTAGCTTCGATGCAAATATGATTGGGCAATCATACAAACCAAATTTGTGAACAAGAACAGCCCCGATCCCGAAATCTGAAGTGTCAACCATGAGGACAAGAGGTTTTGTAGGATCGAAGGGTGTAAGACGTGTACAAGATAACAATGCAGATTTAAGCTGCTAAAAAGCATGTTCGCTTTCAGGCAACTAAATGAATGGAACATTCTTTCAACGTAGTCTATGTAATGGTGCTGCAAGAGATGAGGTGTTAGGCAAAAACTTGTGATAATAATTGAGCATTCCAAGGATGGATTGTAATTCTTTAACTGTCTTGGGTGCCTGGTAGTTCTGATATTGCTCTTAAATGATCCGGACCCGGATGGATCTTGAGAGTTTATTACATGTCCCAAGTAGGATAACTGTTCAGAAAAAAATTACACTTGTCCCTATTGAGTCTAAATACATTCTCACGTAGCACTTCAAGTAACTGTCTCAAATTATGCAAATTTTCACGCAGCGTAGAACCAGAAACTATGATGTCATCTAGGTAATTACACACCAAAGGAATCGTCGCACAAAGAGTCTGTAAGTACTGCTGAAATAGTACTGGAGCGGAGGCACATATGAATTGAAGTCTCTTAAATTTGTAAAGACCTAAATGGGTATTCACGACGAGAATCTTCAAGGATTCTTCATCCACAGGAATTTGAAGATACGCATCTTGCAAATCTAACTTAGAAAAATATTTGGCTGGGCACAATTTGTCAAACAGGTCTTCTGGATGTGGCAAAGGAAATGTTCTAATACGTTGAGGAATGACTGTGGCTTTACAATCCATGCAGTCGGAATTTGCCTAATGGTTTCGTTAAGATAACCAACGGTGAAGCCCATAGTGATGCTGTCACTGGTTCAATCACTCTTTGAGCCTCAAGCTGATGCAGTGTTTTAGCAACTTCTTCGTGAAGCGCGTGAGGCACTGTGTGAGCGTGGAAAAATTTAGGCTGTGCATTGTCCTGCAATTCAACATGTGCATGAAAATTTTTCGTTCATCCTACACCTGGTGGAAAAAATATCAGCAAACTCTTGTCATAGTTCAAAAATACTGTCTGTGGGAACACTTTTAGTGACAGCTAGTACGTTACCGCGCACAGTTAAGGAGAATACAGCAAATAAATCAAGACCAAAAATATTTACAGATGAGGGTGAACATGCTACATGGAAAAAAGCCACTCATGTTTATCCACAGTATGTCACTGGCAAACTACACAGTCCTGATACCAGGATACTTTGACCACTGTAGGTAGCTAACATAACATTTTTGTTGCACAATGGAGGTGAACCAAGCAATTCATAAGTTTTACGATTCATTTGTGAAACAGACACTCCAGTGTCCAACTGAAAAGGAATCGTCTGATTCCAAATGTTCAAGTCGACAAAAAGTTTGTTCTGCCATCAGCAAAAAAAGTCGGTCTGAGAAGTGATGTTCACTGGCAAATGTGGACAGGCAGATCAGGCCTGGTGAGACGTCTTTCGTCGGCGTGCACTAGCCTTACAAGCAAAATTGTCACAATTGGACAAAGGCACAAGTACTGGAGGTAAATTTACAACATTTATTTCCATTGCTTGTGGCTCATTGTAATAGGAAGTCTTATATCAGGAACCGTTCTTGCGGAAGCTACTTTGTCTGGAAGCTTGATACTGAGTCAGATTTTTGTCATTTGAGGCACACTGCTTGGACATGTCCCTTCTTGTTGCAAAAATGGCACACGGCCTTGTGCAATGTGCAATTCTGGTGTGAGTGCTTTGAATTACATTGCGGGCATGAATGCAAAGTAGGCGGCCGCTGCCGGCGCATAACAGGTGTCTGTTTCCTGGAAGTGAATTGGGCAGGAGCTTGCCGAGCCAGTACAGCAGCATGTATGTGTGGTGCGCGCACAGCTGGCTTTCTAACCTGACAGACAGCGGGATGCAATTTGAAAGAATTTTCAGCAAAGTCCAAAGTGTCCTGTCTGTCCAAAACGTCCAACACTTGTTCTAAAGTGGGGTTGGTTAATTTAAGAATTTGCTCTCTAATGCGTGTGTCCGGCACGTTTCGCACAATAGCATCCCATACCATTATGTCCAAAAGAACAAGAAAATTCACAGTCGTGAGTGAGGCCTTGCAAAGTGGCTACCTACTCACGGTAATTCTGCTGAGGGGCACGTGTTGGGTGGAGAAAAGTGTACTGCTTCGCCACAATATTTATGTTTTTCCTTCTAATAGTTGGTTAATTCCCAAACAATTTCTTCGAAAATGTGCTGATCTGGAGAACTTCTCGGGAAGAGTTTGAGGAGGATTCTGTACAATGTAACTCCTACACAAGATAAAAGGACATGCAGCTTTGTTGTACCGTGGATGTCAAAGCGGCAAGGTGGTGTGAAAACTGTCCGTGCCAGTCCTTGCAACTTTCCACCCTGGCGTCGAATGCTCAAAATGGCAGGGCTGTGGCCCACCGTACAGTTGGTTCCTGTGCAGATGGTACGTGTGCAACAGCATGTTGATGACCCTGGACGAGCTGTCCCAAGGCTTGGAGTAGTGCGTTGGACTGCTGATTCTGTAATCATAACAGGTCTGCTAGTACATTTCATTCCTCTGAATTTGCCATCACAAATAAATCAAAGAATCACAAATGGGAGCAGGAGAAAATGTCTTCTACTCTTGGAGTCACACAATGCGGAGAGGAAGGGTAGAGCAGTCGGGTTTATAGTCTATAAACACACATAAACAGAGATAGTGTAAACACAAACAAAATAAACCTCTTGTCTCCGACGTATCGTTGAATCATCTCTGCTTTGACTGCTCTGCTTTCTAAATAATCTGCATTGCCACTTCGAAACAACGATGAAAGAAACGAACAAGAGATATGCACTGTACATCGTCGACACTGTTAAAGAACGACGAAATACTTTTACCCTCGTCGCCAATTGTTATGATGACGATGAACGAATCGTCGCCAATGTGAATGACTGGTGGCCATTGCTAAATAGAAGTCATTGGTAAAAAATAATGTACTGTGCTTAACTGATGGTTCAGGAGTCTTCATAGTCAGGATGTACATAATTACAAACAGAGAGCTATAGAGGAATCACGTAGGCCATACTTTAACTAAGCGCCTTGTTAGAGGTTGCTTCCTATCAGCTGAAGGCTATACTACTTTCCTACTTGACGTCTCAAGCAAGAGTGGCCGAGTGGATGCTAGAGACTTGTTGCAAGCCACGGAACAGCGCTAGTCTCAACTTGCAGGTACAGTATCAAATGCTGATATCACACATTTCACCTATGTTTTCTTTGATGTTATCAGGTTCTTTAACATTGATTTTCATACAGATTTCTGCAGAAAGTGCATTGTATTCGTGCTCAGAGTCAGCATTGGAACAAAGTAGATAACACAGACCGTGTACATAGTTATTGATAGTGTAACATAGCATTAGTACAGTAAACAGGATTGTCGTTATCGAATTGTTGTGATGCAGCCACCTGTATTATAGGTTCGCTGTGTTTAGAAGTTCGGAAAAGTATAATATGTTACTGCCTTAATGGTAACCATGATCTGATTATAGTGACTCTTGTAGCAACCTTCCTTCTGTTAATTGCATTGTATCACAACAGCTTTAATTTAATTTTGCAGTCATTTATGCAAATAAACACTGCTTTTGAGGATGGCCATCTCAGTAATGGGCTTTTAAGAATTGTTCTTACTTCTGCGTGAAATACACAAATCCGTACTAGGTGTGCAGTCTTAGATTGATACAATCTGATATCAGACATAAACATTCCTCCTCAAGATGCTCAGTAACATGACGGCAGTTTCTGCACTCTTTCTAACCCAGGATGTCCCTGAACCAAGTGCCCTTGTCAACAGCAAGCTGTAGATTTTGTGCCCGCTGTTCTCTGTTTATGAAGCCGTCAACTGTAGTGTGTGTAACCAATATTGTGCTACAAGTTTTATTTACTGTAACTTTATAATGATGATCAATAATAAGTCTCACATTAGAATACAAATATCTTTTTATTGTGGTTTTACGAAAGACTTTTGCTTCCGTGGTTTATCTACACCATTGCATATGATTGGAACGAAGAGTATAACCCGCACATGTGTTTTTGTCAGCATTCAGCCACTGCCTTTGTGATTGATGCTTTGTATACTGTAGAGAAACAAGTAGAGGTAATTGCTGTTGGAAAGAACAAAAACAATTATTTTAATTTTTTTAAATAGGATAATTTAAATTATTTTAATTTAATATTTTGAACAGTGTAAAGAGAATGACTGTAATTTCAAACAATGGAAACTCCAGGTAGGAGTATCAGCAGTGTAGGAAGAGACAAAGTCCTACTTTCCATAAAAAGACATGCCAAGCTGCAGACAGGCAAAATTAAAAGACACTCACAGTTAGCTTTTGGCCACAGTCTTGGCAGTAAGGCGCACACACACACACACACACACACACACACACACACACACACACACACACACACACACACGACTAATTAAAAGACACTCACAGTTAGCTTTTGGCCACAGTCTTGGCAGTAAGGCGCACACACACACACACACACACACACACACACACACACACACACACACACACACACACACACACGACTGCCAATTCCAGCATCTCAGGCTGAGATGAAAGGAATGTTACATGAAAACTTACAGCAAAAACCCTCTCTTTACATTTTCAGTGAACTGACCCAAAAAAGTATAAAATGCAGGAAAGTGTAAAATACAGGAAAGCATAGGAAACACAGCAAGAAAAATGAAAAAAATTGTTTTTACATCAAGTTTCAGACAGTCACAATTAAAAGAAATTCTCATATAGCTTTCGGCCACAGCCATCACCAGTTAAAAAAAAAAAAAAAAATATTAATATACTGAACTGGGATGTAGAATCAGAAACACCTGGCAGGCTTTGTGATATAGGTTAGTCAGCTTAATGAGTGTATTGTTAGAGCAAGATCTACACAATACCAATGTTTATGTACATTTCATAAGTGTTCAAAATATTTTGAAAATTGAGCAAACTGTTTCTATAGTCCATAATCTCAGTAGTAGTGATGTAGAAAATTTTCTTGTTAAAAGTGTTTTCCATGAATGAATTGCCCATAAGGTACACTGTGTCGCAGGAATTCAGGATTATTAATATTAAGACTACTTTAGTACAACAGTGTGAGTTTATAATAAAAACTGCCCATGCTGTCTGATAGACATAAGTGTTTTGTTGATATATAAAACTCAAATGAAAATGATCACTGCTAATGACAGTAAGTTAAAAAGCAAAGCAAATTGTTGAAGCACATTTTTTTATGGGAAGAATCATGATAAAATAGGTGACAGTATATTTCTTTAGTACAATTTGTAAACTTATAAAGGTCTCAAAAATGAGACACCATATTTAAACTGCACATATTCTATTTTCCAGATGAAAGTTGTATTAATATAAACAAACTCACAATAAGCAAAACATATGAATCGTAGACAGGAGACTTCTGTAAGCTTTTGCTATCTGCCACCATAAAGCACTATGAGCCGCAAACTCGATACCAACTGAGCACAACGGATTGGCTTACACCAGGGGCGGGCAAACATTGCACGCAGCTCATGAGCGCACAGCGCTGCATGTGTGCTGCTCCCGTGCAGTTGTCAACCAGGGTAGTGGCGACAGCCGGCTGGTTGCGGCAGTGTAGTATCAGGCTAAGCTGTGGACGTTGAAGCGAAGCGACCACTACATAGTGAACATTGTATTTCAAGAACCAGGAAATGCAGACTGAATCATGGAAACGGAGAAGTGGAGATTTGCTATCTTTTAAAAAGGAATGGTAAAATCATTTTTTCTTTGTGCGAAAACGTGAAAATTCGAAATGTATAATATGTGACAGTATTCTTGCTGGTCAGAGGAAGTTTAACATTGAACACCATTATAATAAATTTCAATATGTTGCCGTACTTATTGCAATAAAAGAGGAATTTCTCAAGCGATTTGGGGATATATCAGACTTATCCCAAGGTTTTTAATAGTTCTCGAGACAATTTGCTGTTTCTGTAGATGATATTCATCCCAGTTTGCAAATGGAATTAATAGATATACACTGTAGATTTTACAGCGCAATTCTCGTATGAGAGAGAAGTTCCTTTTGGCAAGACGTGTAATAGATTTTTATCACGACTTTCCACAGCAAGAGTCTACTCGTCTCCATCGTGAAGCCACAAAGATTATATGTTTGGCTCTACATACATCTGTGAGAGATTTTTTTCTGTTATGAAAAGTTATAAGTCTCAGTTAAGAGCAAACGTCAGTAACGAAAATTTATGTAACTGTCTGTATGTAGAAATTTTGTTCCAGACATTAAACGTATTGTAAACTCCACCTGTGATAATTAAATAAGACATATCATAGATAATAGGTACTCTTTCAAACCACGATTTCCTTCAAGCACTCCTACTAACCTTATTGCTTCATTCAATAAAACAGGCCAGGAAACAAAACGCATTACAGAGGAAGAAGCGGAGAGAGAGTATGGTGGGGAGGGGAGAGAAGCAGGTGGCCAGCTTGCCCCTGCGTGCACGCAGAACACCTGTGAACTGCACACGTGCAAGTGCACCGCACACGTGCAGGATTCCTGCCCACCCCTGGCTTACACAATCGGTTCCAAGATTTTCTGTCTGTAGGCATTAGCCAAATTGACTAACTGGGATGAATTGTATGTTCCAACAATAACGTGATTTACACAATAAATTATTAGATAAGAAAGTAAAAAAGATTACAGAAATATTTTGTAAATAGTTGTCATGTTGTAAAATATGATAATTTCTGCAAATTATTCATTAATGGCTTAATCAATTAAAGAAGGGTGCCATTTGGTCCAGAAAAAATAGGGCAACAGAAGTATAGTGTCAAACTTAGGATTATAATAGGTATAATCCTATAAAAGGCGGAAGTAAATTGAGTGTGTTCAAACTTTGATTGTTTCTTTAAGTTCATTAATTTTAGGAAAACTCAAAAAAATGTTACAGTAAAGTCTGGAGTCATAGCTTTCTCATGTGTGTCAATATGACCAAAATCTCTGGATAACGCAGTTGAAATTTATTATCAAGAACTGTAGTAAGATTTCAGTTATTGTTTTTTTTTTTTATTAGTATGGTTTCCAGAAAAACTAGTTAGTTTGCTGGTTACATGTACCAGGGATCATTTTGCATGATAGATTATAATAATGTGGAATGAGTCATTTTACATTCACATTGAAAATTAGTTTGTACATATGGTTACATTCTGAACATTTTTAAGCATTTTTTATTATTAGTGTAATCGGCATCTTACAATTTATGCTCTGATTAATAAATTTGCATTAAATATAGTCTGAACAATATTTGGATAAGTTTGGACAATACTGCATATAAACAAATTTTATAACTGGATACAAGTGAAAAATGAGACAAAGGAAAATATTAGTTATTAGTAGTAATGCAATATTAGTAGGTGGGATGGATCCAGCTTGATTTGTTATAAGTTGAACAGTTAAGATAAAGGATGGAGCAACAAGGTAGGAGAGACAGCAGAAGAGGGGAATACAAACATGGCATCAGAGAAAGCTCACCCTGATGTTGGCAGGAGTAATGTGTGCTGCTCTATGAGGTTGGGTAGGGTAGGAGGGGGCGGTGTGATACAATAGAGGGAGACGGAGACCCTGAGAGGTCAGTGTGGATGAAGATTCATGGACTCATAATCAAATAATAAAAGTAAAATTCAGTGGTCAGTGTGCAGTAGAAAGTAATAAGAAACAGATTTTGAGAGAGGGGGGGGGGGGGGAGGGGGTGGAAAGAGCAGTGCAGATAATGTACAGGAAATAATAGAGATTGAGGCCACAGGATCTGCAGGATCAGAAAGTTGTGTCAAAAAAGTAGTTTTCCCACATATAAACCTCAGAGAAGTTAGTGTTGAGAGAGGGGAGGGGAGATTTGGATGGTACTGGGTGTGACACAGCCATTGATTTTAATCATGTTGTATGTAGTGGCCTTCTCTCCCACTGGGCAGTCAATTGTGGCCATTTACTTAGGTGGACAGTTTGGTGGTAATGCCCACATAAAACGGCATAGAAAAGTTGCCTTGGAGTTGTTATATGATGCGACTCATTTCACATGTGCCCCTATTTCTGAAGAGATAGAACATTGGTGTCACAAAACTGGAATAGGAATGGGTGCCTCAGAATAGGTCGTACACTGGTCTTTCACATCAGTATGCAGTATGACTTGTGTTGGATTTGGCACAAACACGGAAATGTCATAGATAATATATCACGTTGAGATACTTGGAAAGGATATTCCTCATTTTAGAGAATTATAAAAGATATTTAAAGATTGGGCAGAGAACTTGTTTCCACAGTTCCATTCTTGGATGATACTGAGAATATGGAAGGTACTTATTTGCAGTTAGTTGGTTTACAGAAATGGTTGGACTGGTAAGAGAACAAGAATGTATTTTGCAGAAGACCAGGTGGGGTTAAAGGAGGCAAAATTGCAGCTCCTACTCAATTTGTCATAATAACTACTGCAGTTTCCAGTTATTGCTTCAGTATGTTGTGTTACTATAAGTTCTCTGTTTACAGAACTACCTCAGGGAACTCATTCGTTTGATGGTTCCCCAATTCTATAATCATCTGTTGCGACACAATGATGCTATGGAGCTCCTGTTTTGTCACCGCTGGATACTTTTGTAAGTAACAATCTATCTGATGAAAATATTTTTACAGTACATTATAGTGCAACCTTCCATCTGTGTTTACAGTATAGCCAACCAAATATAAATGTGAATTGCTGCAGTTTGCTGAACTTGACACAGTATTATCATAATCCATATTTTCATTTCCAGGTGCTTCAAAAGGGAGTTTCCAGAACCCATTGCCTTGAAAATGTGGGAAGCATGCTGGGCAAACTATCTTACAGACTACTTCCACCTGTTCCTATGCTTGGCTATAATCAGCATTTATTCGGATGATGTCGTGGCCCAGGACTTGCGCACAGATGAAATGCTGCTACACTTCAGCTCGCTGGCCATGTTTATGAACGGGGAGCTTATACTCAGGAAGGTACTTACATTCTTATATAAATCAACAAGGAGAGTTTCTTTAAACACTCTTTAAATATTGGAAGGAGTAACAGTAACAACTCACCATATAGCTGAAGCATTGAGACATTGCCAGGTACATAAACAAAACTGTATACTTACTAGCTTTGGGACAAAGTGTAATAGCAGATAGAATAACCTCATATTCGCTCATAAGACTGACCTGAATTTTAACTCTGCAGTGCAGTGTGGGCTGATTTGGAACTTCCTGGCAGATTAAAACTTGTGCTGGACTGGGAGTCGAACCTGGAATCATTGCCTTTCATGAGCAAATTCTCTTAACAGCTGAGCTGCCCAACACAACTCACAACTTGGCCTCACAGCCCTATTTCCAATCTTCGCAGAAGTCCCCCTGCACACCTAATGGAACTAGCACTCCCGGAAGAAAGGATATTGTGGAGAGATGGCTCACATGGGATATTGTTTCCAGAATGAATTTTCACTCCAGAGCAATGTGTGCACTGATTTGAGATTTCCTGGCCAAGCCATGTCTCCACAATATCCTTTCTTCCAGGAGTGCTTGTCCCACAATATATGCAACAAAAAAAATCGGTGGAGTTTGCAAGGTAGGAGATGAGGTACTGGCAGAAGTAGGGCTGTGAGGGTGGGTCGTGAGTTGTGCTCAGATAGCTCAGTCAGTAGACAAATTGCTGATGAAAAGCAATGGCCCCAGGTTTGAGTCTGTCTAATGCACAGTTATAGTCTGCGAGGAAGTTTCATTCTCAGTCTTGTTTGTGCCTTTCAGTGACTCAGTGCCTCAACTATGTGGTGAGTTCCATCATATATGGTAAATTGTTACCTTTATTGCTTCTGTTATTAATGTTACAAAAGGACTTTCCATTACCCTATCTTTATTTAATATGTACAAAAACTTCCACGTGCAAGGTGGTTACAACTTTAACAAGTGTCAACACAGATGAAAGACTGTACTTACCAACAGAGATTAGAGAGTAACAGTAATACAAAATAGTTGGTGATTAAACTTCTTTGTGGAACTATAGGTTTCTTGTGCTATTGAAGGTTTTTTTTAGCACAGTTAATCATTACCAGAGACTGGAAAATGTTGTATCTGGTTTTTGTCAAAGTTCACAACTATTTTTGTGAAAATTAGCATCTATTTTTCCTTTGGAAATTATTAGAAGCCCCCCATGAACCATGGACCTTGCCGTTGGTGGGGAGGCTTGCGTGCCTCAACGATACAGATAGCTTACCGTAGGTGCAACCACAACAGAGGGGTATCTGTTGAGAGGCCAGACAAATGTGTGGTTCCTGAAGAGGGGCAGCAGCCTTTTCAGTAGTTGCAAGGGCAACAGTCTGGATGATTGACTGATCTGGCCTTGTAACATTAACCAAAACGGCCTTGCTGTCGTGGTACTGTGAACGGCTGAAAGCAAGGGGAAACTACAGCCGTAATTTTTCCCGATGGCATGCAGCTTTACTGTAGGGTTAAATGATGATGGCGTCCTCTTGGGTAAAGTAATCCGGAGGTAAAATAGTCCCCCATTCGGATCTCCGGGCGGGGACTACTCAAGAGGACGTCGTTATCAGGAGAAAGAAAACTGGCATTCTACAGATCGGAGCGTGGAATGTCAGATCCCTAAATCGGGCAGGTAGGTTAGAAAATTTAAAAAGGTAAATCGATAGGTTAAAGTTAGATATAGTGGGACTTAGTGAAGTTCGGTGGCAGGAGGAACAAGACTTCTGGTCAGGTCAATACAGGGTTATAAATACAAAATCAAATTGGGTTAATGCAGGAGTAGGTTTAATAATGAATAAAAAAATAGGAGTGTGGGTAAGCTACTACAAACAGCATAGTGAACGTATTATAGTGGCCAAGATAGACACAAAGACCATGCCTACCACAGTAGTACAAGTTTATATGCCAACTAGCTCTGCAGATGACGAAGAAATTGATGAAACGTATGATAAGATAAAAGAAATTATTCAGGTAGTGAAGGGAGACGAAAATTTAATAGTCATGGGTGACTGTAATTCGGCAGTAGGAAAAGGGAGAGAAGGAAACATAGTAGGTGAATATGGATTGGGGCTAACAAATTAAAGAGGAAGCCGCCTGGTAGAATTTTGCACAGAGCATAACTTAATCATAGCTAACACTTGGTTCAAGAATCATAAAAGAAGGTTGTATACATGGAAGAATCCTGGAGATACTAAAAGGTATCAGATAGACTATATAATGGTAAGACAGAGATTTAGGAACCAGGTTTTAAATTGTAGGACATTTCCAGGGGCAGATGTGGACTCTGACCACAATCTATTGGTTATGACCTGTAGATTAAAACTGAAGAAATTGCAAAAAGGTGGGAATTTAAGGAGATGGGACCTGGATAAACTGACTAAACCAGAGGTTGTATGGAGATTCAGGGAGAGCATAAGGGAACAATTGACAGGAATGGGGGAAAGAAATACAGTAGAAGACGAATGGGTAGCTCTGAGGGATCAAGTAGTGAAGGCAGCAGAGGATCAAGTAGGTAAAAAGACGAGGGCTAGTAGAAATCCTTGGGTAACAGAAGAAATATTGAATTTAATTGATGAAAGGAGAAAATAAAAAAATGCAGTAAATGAAGCAGGTAAAAAGGAATACAAACATCTCAACAATGAGATCGACAGGAAGTGCAAAATGGCTAAGCAGGCATGGCTGGAGGACAAATGTAAGGATGCGGAAGCTTATCTCACTAGGGGTAAGATATATACAGAGACCTTTGGAGAAAAGAGAGCAACCTGTATGAATATCAAGAGCTCATATGGAAACCCAGTTCTAAGCAAAGAAGGGAAAGCAGAAAGGTGGAAGGAGTATATAGAGGGTATATACAAGGACGATGTACTTGAGGACAATATTATGGAAATGGAAGAGGATGCAGATGAAGATGAAATGGGAGATACGATACTATGTGAAGAGTTTGACAGAGCACTGAAAGACCTAAGTCAAAAGAAGGCGCCGGGAGTAGACAACATTCCATTAGAACTACTGACAGCCTTGGGAGAGCCAGTCCTGTCAAAACTCTACCATCTGGTGAGCAAGATTTACGAGACAGGCATAATACCCTCACACTTCAAGAAGAATATAATAATTCCAATCCCAAAGGAAGCAGGTGTTGACAGATGTGAAAATTACCGAACTATCAGTTTAATAAGTCTCAGCTGTAAAATACTAACACTAATTATTTACAGACAAATGGAAAAACTGGTAGAAGCTGACCTCGGGGAAGATCAGTTTGGATTCCGTAGAAATGTTGGAACATGTGAGGCAGTACTGACCTTACGACTTATCTTAGAAGAAAGATTAAGGAAAGGCAAACCTACGTTTCTTGCATTTGTAGACTTAGAGAAAGCTTTTGACAATGTTGACTGTAATACTCTCTTTCAAATTCTAAAGGTGGCTGGGGTAAAATACGAAAGGCTATTTACAATTTGTTATAAGAATAGAGGGGCATGAAAGGTGGTGGTGGGGGTTAGTGTTTAACGTCCCGTTGACAACGAGGTCATTAGAGACGGAGCGCAAGGTCGGATTAGGGAAGGATTGGGAAGGAAATTGGCCGTGCCCTTTCAAAGGAACCATCCCGGCATTTGCCTGAAACGATTTAGGGAAATCACGGAAAACCTAAACCAGGATGGCCGGAGACGGGATTGAACCGCCGTCCTCCCGAATGCGAGTCCAGTGTGCTAACCACTGCGCCACCTCGCTCGGTGGCATGAAAGGGAAGCAGTGGTTGGGAAGGGAGTGAGACAGGGTTGTAGTCTTTCCCCGATGTTGTTCAATCTGTATATTGAGCAAGCAGTAAAGGAAATAAAGGAAAAATTCGGAGTAGGTATTAAAATCCAGAGAGAAGAAATAAAAACTTTGAGGTTCACTGATAACATTCTAATTCTGTCAGAAACAGCAAAGGACCTGGAAGAGCAGCTGAATGGAGTGGACAGTGTCTTGAAAGGAGGATATAAGATGAACATCAACAAAAGCAAAACAAGGATAATGGAATGTATTCGAATTAAGTCAGGTGATGCTGAGGGAATTAGATTAGGAAATGAGACACTTAAAGTAGTAAAGGAGTTTTGCTTTTTGGGGAGCAACATAACTGATGATGGTTGAAGTAGAGAGGATATAAAATGTAGACTGGCAATGGCAAGGAAAGCGTTTCTGAAGAAGAGAAATTTGTTAACATTGAGTACAGATTTAAGTGTCAGGAAGTCGTTTCGGAAAGTATTTGTATGGAGTGTAGCCATGTATGGAAGTGAAACGTGGACAGTAAATAGTTTGAACAAGAAGAGAATAGAAGCTTTCGAAATGTGGTGCTACAGAAGAACGTTGAAGATTAGGTGGGTAGATCACGTAACTAATGAGTAGGTATTGAATAGGACTGGGGAGAAGATAAGTTTGCAGCACAACGTGACTAGAAGAAGGGATCGGTTGTTAGGACATGTCCTGAGGCATCAAGGGATCACAAATTTAGCATTGGAGGGCAGCGTGGAGGGTAAAAATCGTAGAGGGAGACCAAGAGATGAATACGCTAAGCAGATCCAGAAGGATGTAGGTTGCAGTAGGTACTGGGAGATGAAGGAGCTTGCACAGGATAGATTAGCATGGAGAGCTGCATCAAACCAGTCTCAGGACTGAAGACCACAACAACAACAACATGATTAGAAGCCTGAATTTTGAAGGTTGTCATGCCACATGTGTGAAGACAAATAAAGTCTAAATTATTTGAAATTGGTTGTTAAGAAAAGTGCTGATTGGCAACTTTGTGAGTGGAATTTTTGCTTTTGCAAGAACTTCAACGGCCTGTTTTTCATAAATAGCCATCATTTATTTTTTTGGCTGTATTTAAACCCTCAACAAACAATTGTTCTGTTGAAAACCAGCAGCATTTTCCTGCCAGTGAACTGAATATGTCTCTTGATATAATGTGTTTCTTCATGTTCTTTGTCTTTTCCCATCAGAATCTATGATTACAAAATCTACCTTGCATAGGTACTCACAGCCATGCAACCCATGCTTGACAATGCTACTGGTAGAACTGACAAGGCATGTAGTGTAGAAGTATGACCAGAAGTAACTATTCAAACATGAGGGGGAGAATTTCGGTCCAGTTGAAAAACATTATATTTTGTATTCTAATTGCTATAACGCAGAGTGCGGGCACTATATAGTGGCAGCTGGCTGTGAGTATAAACAAACTAGGATTTTGGCTGCCATAGTGGGAAGAGGTGGGGGGTGGGGGGGGGGGGGACAAGCTGATCTCTTCTGGTGTTGTGAGGCTCTTAATCGAAATTCATGATGGAGCAAGTTTAATTGCTTCGCTCATTTCAAAATAAGAAAAGAAAACAATGAAAAATGCACAACACAAAGCATTTAGGAGTGCCTACCCCACATTGCTTGGTGATGTTGGCAGAGTATTGTTAATGATGTAGATCAAGCCCAATCTCTAACAATATGTGATCCAGCCACTGTTCAAAACACCCACCATGTAATTTGCTGTATATTGCACCAACTTTTGAACTTTCGCTAACAAACAAACATATCCATTTGTTTGTTATAAAAAGCTAGGTCCCACGATTGAGTACTACATTGCACTGTGGCATGTATCTTAAATAGACCACTCAACTGCCCACAGTTGGCACGGCAACAGAGCATTTAGTACATTGATACATTGTTGCGTTCGAGCAATTTTTATTTTGCAAGCAGGTTCTTAGTCACATTATCTTTCCAAATTTGGCTTCATCTGATGATGCACAATACCAGAAACTGGAAACAGGTACATTTTCAATATTAACATACTGAAATTAAAGCTACTCCAAACTATCTCAGATAAAATAGTTCCTCTGCATACAATTTGCTATGAAACAGTGTCTATTACATAATTTTGTTTTTGAGGCAGAATTTGCATCTGTTTCACATTTATCACAAAATGTAAATTTTTGTGGACTGTAGTAATTACTTAGAGTCTCATGTACTGCACTGGCTTTACTGTAGTTTGTTCAAAAACTTGGTTTATTCAAGAAAGTATGTTGCCTCTGAATGAAGACATCGGAAGGGCTTCTTTATGTGTTATGATGGATCATACAGTTTGCAGGTTTGACCCAAAAGAAAAAGATTCAAAGCACCACAAGTAACAGAGCAATGATTTTATGTTAGTTTGTGTATATATTAGTGGTGTGAACACAAAATTTGTCATTAGTTTCAAACCATTTTGTACAGTAGTGAAATTCACTGAAGGGGAAAGCAGTCTAAATCTAAGCTATGTCTCTTTAAGTTTCTCTACTATTCTGAAAAAATTATTCATAGTGTGTGGCCAGATTTTAGTGTCCAGTGGTGCCAGTTGGACATGGACAGCCAACTATACACTGGTGAATTATTTTGTAAATCTAAATTGTTGGATAAAGATATCAATATGCAGCCAGCCGAAAGGAGTGTAGAACGAAACTTTACGATAGTAAGATCAGTATCGAATGAACACAAGGAAGTAAATATAAGTTCTTGTATATGTTATACATTTTGTCCTATAAAATTTTAAACTTCATTACATCATCCCATATAAAGCTTAATGCCAATTTGACAAAGTGTGCAGGTGATACGCTACTAGACTTATCATTCTAAAATCATTCTTAACTTTGAAATTTAATGTAATCTTTGGTGAGGAAGTTTATCTTTATTGCCATTCCTTCACATATCCTGATCAGTAGGTACTATAAAAAAAGGAGAACCATCAGGGAACGAGAGTAGTGCAAAGGTATAAATTAACTGATTAAAGTAAATGTCAAAACTGCAAGCATTACTAACAGAAGCTGTCAGCTTTTTTGTCAAGTTATCCTTTGGAAGGTTTTAAAAGATTTGAGAGTTTGTAGAAAAGTCACTACATTTGGGGGGGGGGGGGGGGATGCTGCTTTCCCAGTTATACTAAATAGCAGGTCATCAGTTACTTGTTGCTTATCTTATATATGAGCACATCAATAATTGTCAGTAAATAAATTTACACACATTATGTAAGAAAGGAGAACCCCCCCTCCTTTTTTTTTTGACATTAGCATTAATACTTACGACATTTGGTAATCAGATACTCTAATACTACAGCAACCGATAAAATATGCTTTAAGTGTTCTTCTGCATTTCTGTAAATTCCCAATTCCTTGAATTATGCTGACGGCTAGTTAAAAACCTTTGTAGAAGTATGCAAAATCACACTGACTTTACAGAGAACTACTTTTTGTGTCTTATTCTGTCGGGTATATAATTTTATTATTAGCATTGTATACAATCTCTGATCAAAAATATCCAGATATCGATATATAACAGGGAATTAACTGCTAGAAGCCACGATGGGTGGACCCACCAGTGTAAAAGGAGGTGATGAGTCAACAGAGAAGCAGTAAAAGCAGAATGGGTCCCTCAGGAGAGCTCAGTGACTTCAAACATTTTAGTCACTGGATGTCACCTGAGTAGCAAACTGAATACGGACATTTAAGCCCTTCTAAATCTACCAAAATCAGCTGTTTGTGATATGGGAATGTGAGGGAACAACCAAGACCATGCAGACCTCATGTACTGAGAGACAGGGTCTGTTGAACATTTCAAAGGGTGGTTCTAAAAAGTCACATGAAATCATTGGAAAGAACCACTTGTGAGTTCCAAAGTGCAACCAGGAGAGCAGCTAGCACAATGACTGTGTGAAAGGAGTTCAAAAGAATGGAGTACAACGGTCGAGCAGGTCCTCAGAAGCCACACATTTCTGTAGGCAGTGCTACGCAACGCGAGAGGTGGTATAAAGAGTGATTTGGGGCGATGAACCACACCATACTCTGTGGCAGTTCGATGGAATGGTTTGGGTTTGCAAATGCCTGCCACCATACCTGCATGCAGTGCCAGCAGTGAAGTACAGAGGAGTTGGTGTTATGGTGCAGGGGTCTTCTTCACGGTTGTGATGTGGTCTTCCTATTGGACTTAAGAAAACACTAAATGAGAATATTAACTTATTTACAGCATTGTGTACTGTGTGGGGTAGAGGAACCATTCAGACGTGATGATTGATTGTTATCAGCATGCAAATGTATCCTGCTATAAAGCACCATCTGCAAGGCAGTGGTTTGTGGACAATAATATTCCTGAAATGGACTATCCTGCCCATAGACCTGACCTGAACCCAATGGAACACCTTTATGCCAAGTGACAACATTGCTTTCATTTCAGACCCCTGCATTCAACATCATTACCTTATCTGGTTTTGGCTCTTGAAGAGCAATGGGCTGCCATTTCTCCACAGACATTCAGGAATCTCATTTAAAGTGTACCCAGCACAATCCAAGCCATCATAAAGGTGAAGGCTGGACACATCCCATATTAAGGTGCACTAATAGGTCTCTATATATTTTTGATCAGATGGTGTACCACTGGGGAGTAAATGAAATAGGAAAATAAAAAAAAAATGAAGTGACCTCCAAAAGGTAGCAAAGGATAACTCCTTTGCATAGCAGGTAATTTAAGTATATAGGTCTGCAGTTCAGCAAAAGAGAGATTCTGAAGCACAGAATGTGTCAGACTGAAATATTTTTATTATCTTAAACATGGAGTGACTAGTTTTAACTTGTTACGTATCTAGTCACCAAATAATTTTATATATGTTTTAATTAGTCTATTCCATTAATATCTATTTCTATAAAGTGCAGGTCACTTTTGTTTCTTACAACGTGTATTATGAATGGTTCTGGTGTTCAGACTTAAACTCTTTGCTGTAAACCAGTTATACATACACTCAGCTATCAACTATTAAGTGTATTTCACTCAGCACTCACATAAATTATTAAACAGCAAAATAAACAGTTTTTGAACAGTCTTGCAAGGTGTTCAGAAGATGATTGAAGAGCAAGTGAAGACCCTGTACCATACCCTCTTCTGAGTTTAGTTTTACCCCTGTTGTGCAGTCTGTCAGTGCAGCCTGCTTTTATCCTGCAGGTTAGGCTTCAACTGCAGTCGGAGGACAAACCACTGAATTTGCTTCCAGGAGAGAGGGGTTCAAATCCCCTCTAGCCATTTAGAAATAGTTTTCCTCAGATTTTCTAAAACCCCTTCAGAAAAATGTTGAGATAACCAGCTGAACAGTTGCTAAGTACCTGCTACCATACTGTCAACCAGATATTAAACCTTAATCTTAGCTCCATCCATCCATGCTTAGTGAATTTCGGTAATGTCATAACATTTCAGCTTTTCAGAGAGAGGTTCTTTTGGTCATCCTCTCTATGATGCCACTTAAAATGCCAACAGAGTAAAAAAGGCAAGCACAGCAACAGTACTCATTGACCTCAAGGCTCCTACGATATTGCTTTTTTAGAATATAGACACTATCTCTTTTGTCCAATACTGATAGTATCTTTGAAAAGATAGGTGATGTTTAGATTAAAGTTTTCTCTTTAATTATTTTCTTGAAAACATTATTGCTTATAGTGTTTTCAATCTTTTCAATTTCTACATTTACATCTATATTCCACAAGCTACTTTAGAGTGACTGGTAGAGGGTGCCTTGTAGACAACTGTCACTTCTCCCCCCCCCCCCCCCCCCCCCTCCCCCCTTCCTTTTCCTTGTTCCAGTTTTGAATGGTGTGAATAAAAGATGACATTTGGTAAGTCTCAGTAGGAAGTCATATCTTTCTACTTTTACCTTCCTGATCTTTTTGTGAGATATGTGTAGCAGGAAGCACCAAGTTAACTGATTCTTTTATGAAGGCACACTCAGAATTTTCACAGTAAATCACATAATGTTGCACATCATCTCTCTTGTAGTGTGTGTAGAGTTGGTCGAGCATTGCTATGGTGCTTTCACACGTAGTGAATGATGCCTTGATGAAACTTACTGTTGTTCTCTGCATCTTCTGTATTTCCTTCATCAGTCTGATGTCATAAATAATGCAGACTAAGGAGCAGTGCTCAAGTCTTGGTCAAAAGGGTCTTTTGTAAGCTACTCTCTCTTTTGTGGGTGCACTGCACTTCTTGAAATGGGATTAAATGCTTCAATTGAAGCAAGAGAATATATTAAAAATGTCACTCCACAGAACTTTAAGTAACTTGAAGTAGCACGAACAACCTTCACTAAACTTAACAGAATTCTAAAAGTACTAAAAAAACAAAGGTCCATGTGGTGTTGGTGGAATTTCATACAGAAGTCTGAAAAGTTAATTCCAACTTAATAAGCAATGTCCTTCGTGATATATGGAATACATCCCTCGCACAGGGAACTTTTCCAGGCAGATTAAAATATGCAGTTGTTAAACCTCAAGACAGGCTTAAACAATTATCATCCAGTTTCCTTACTGACACCTTTTTCAGAAATATTCAAAAAACATACTCAAGAGTCTCACACTTAAATAGAAACAATTTTCATAACATATCCCAGTTTGTATTTTATACATTCACTCATCAAATAGTACAAGTCTTAAATATTAGAATATCACCAGTTGGTATTTCTTGTGATCTTTCCAAGAAGTACAGTTTTGTAGATCATGATACTCTCTCAGAAAAATTCAAATTTTATGGAATTGATGGCTTCACACACAACTGGTTTGAATCATCATCATGCAGAGAGGTTGTGCTGAGTAATTCAAACAGTGTTGGAAGAGCAGAAAATTTTAGTAACTAGAGAGAAATCTCAAAGGGAGAAGTCCTACAGGGTTCAATTTTTGGCCCATTGCTGTTCCTTATATATGAGAATGACCGTCCACTTAACGTTCAACAAATAGAATTAGTATTTTTTGCTGACTGTACTGGTGTTATAATAAATCCCATTAGAGAAACCAACGGAAGAGATCTTAAATCATATTTTCCAAAGAATTGTAAAGTAGTTCTTGGGAAATGAATTCTCCCTAAATTTTGAACTATATTCAGCTCCATACAACAAACAGTGATACCCGCAGTTGGTGAAGCATATAGGCAGGAGTCAGGAAGTAGGGTGAAATGTGCCAAATTTAGGGTGTACATATTGATGAAAACTTGAACTAGAAGAAGGGTATTTTTGGGCTTCTCAAACAATTAAGTTCAGCTACTTTTGCTCTTTGTGTGATTGCTTATCTTGGAAACAAGCAAATAAACTACATCACATATTTGGCATATTTCTGCCCAATAATGTCTTATGGAATAAGTTTGTGGGGTAACTTATCATTTAGAAGGAAAGTATTGACTGCAAAAAGCAAGCAGCAAGAGTAATATGTTGTGTTCATCCATGGATGTCATGTAAGTACCTCCTTAAGGAGCTAGGCATTTTAACTGCACTGTTGCAGTACGTATATTTGCTAACGAAAGTAGTCCATCACAATTTGAGAAGAACAGTGATGTCCATACTTACATTGCCAAAGGGAAAAAATGACATTTCTGCATAGTAATTCCTTGGAAATGTTTTGATTGCTAAATGCTTTAATTATAATGCATTTTGAGTAATCATCATCAGATAACTGTAGCTAAAATTAGTGTATCTTAAAAATGGATGACTTCATCAGTCAAACTGAAAAAACTGTCCTTATTACCCTTTGTTAAAGCTATCTGAGCATACTTCCAGTGAATCTCAGTCTGGCATCTTCCAGTTTCCTATGAGTAGTTCTATATGGTAGTTCCACTTTAAATCACTCCATCTACATAGTCCTAGATATTTAATGGATGTAATGGTTTCCAGTGATGATTTGGCCATAATATAATCAGACAGTAATGAGTCTTACTTTCTGTTTATGCGCAGTGTGCCACATTTGTTTATGTTGAGCATAAATTGCAAATCCTTGCACCAAGCCTCAGTTCTTTGCTGCTGTTCCTGCACTTACAATTTTCTACAATTACAACTGTCTCTATATAAATAACCTTCCATTAACAGGCTTGTGTAGCTTCCGACACTATCCATGAAGTCACTTATATATTTTGTAAACTGTAATTGTCCTATAACATTCCCTTGATGTTATGCCCAAAACTACTTTCACTTTTGAAGGTTTCTCTCCATAAAAAATGGCAAGCTATTTTTTTATTTAAATCCA
The DNA here is from genome assembly GCF_023897955.1 of Schistocerca gregaria. Taxonomy (NCBI): domain Eukaryota; kingdom Metazoa; phylum Arthropoda; class Insecta; order Orthoptera; family Acrididae; genus Schistocerca; species Schistocerca gregaria. The sequence goes on from NC_064921.1 coordinate 791,778,569, forward strand.
ATAACAAATCTGGCTTCTGTATGTACATATTTTATTCATCAGATGACAACACATCACTGTGCCGAATGCCTTCTATAAGTCAAGGAACATATCTACATGGGTGCTCATATCTACTGCTTTCTGTATCTTGTGAATGAATAGAATTAGCTGGGATTCACAAGGTAGTTGTTTGCAGACTTCATGTTGGTTCCTACATAGGAGATATTGAGTCTCCAGAAATGTCACAACACACAAGCATAAAACAAGTTCCAGAATTCTACAAAAGAAGGAAATCGAGAATGTACACCAACAGTCTGTGCTTTTGTTTAGCGTCACTTATTAAAATAGAAATCACATATGCATTTTTCCAGTCACCTGGAATTTCTCTTTCTCCAGCTAGTTCTTTCACATACTCTATGTAGTATCAAAGAGGAATTCCATCAGATCCTGTGGTCATTCCTTTGTTGAACAATATTGTAGTTGATTTTCTATCCCATCATTACATATGTTCATATTTGTAATGTTGACCCAAGTTTGTCGATTGGATGGCTAAAACGGAGCATAACATTCCTCAGTGAAACCGTTTTGGAAAATGAAATTTTTTAATACGGCCTTCTCTCTGTCATACTCCACTTGGTGTTATAATGTTGATTGCGTGACTGCACGGTTGGCTTTGATCTGTTTTGATGTATCCTTTGACCAAAATTTCTTAGCTTTTCTTTCATCAGATTGGTAAATAGAATTTTACATTTGACTTTGTTGAATGTTTCATGCAAAGTTTTTCTTATGATCATTTTGGTTTCTGTTAGTTTTTGTTGTACAACAAGGCTTCGGCTATGTCTAAATTTGAGCTCTCTGTGCGTTCAGAGCAAAACTTTCTTACTTTGCTTTTGAATGCCAACAGGTCTTTCCCATCCTTCACAGTTTTGCTTCCCCCAGGGGCTCAGCATTCACTTGCTGAGTACGGGCTTGGCGACCCCGGGGTCCTGAGCTGGGGACTGGTCTGCGCCGCCAGTGTCCTGTCACCGTAACCCCCAGACATGCTTCAGCGATCACCGTACGGCGCGGCGGTGAAATGTTGTGTGCTGCGGGGAATGGTAATCTTGGCTTGACCACCTGGATTGCGAGGAAGGCCAACCTCTATAAAAACCCCTCAATCTTTTGGTGTGCTCCGTGCCTAGAAGATGCAATGGCTGTTGGGGTGGAACAGCCGCAAGCGGGCAGCCTCTGGGGCACCTGCACCCCAGTTGTATAAGGCTTACTCAGGCACGCGGGGCTCTGTCTGAGCAGACTTTTAGTTCCCTAGCTGCTCGTGGGACCGCAATGTACCCTTCGACCTCTACATTTCCCCCTACCAGTGGCTTGGGTGGGCCACTGGTAGGAAAACACACTCCATCGAGAAAGCGGCTACGCGCTGCGAGTCCTCCAGCGCCTGGTGTTGCTAGAGATTTAACAGAATGTAGTAACGGAGCACATGCTGATAATCAGAATGTGTTTTTGATTATTAAAAGGAAGGAGGGTAGCTGTGAGAGGGTTTCTCACTTTTACATCCACAAGGGTCTTGAGGGAATTGCAGGAACACTGAAATCTGTAAAGCGACTGCGCAATGGAACTCTGTTAGTTGAGACTTCTAGTTCCCGTCAAGTCGCTGCCCTTCGGAAAGCAACCTGTCTAGGAGAGTACGCTGTCGAGACCGAGCTCCACTCCACTTTGAATTATAGTAAGGGTGTAGGGACTTGGTGGATATCCCCATAGACGAGTTAAAATCTGAGTGGGCTGACGAAGGTATTGTTGACGTGCAGAATATTATGAAACGAGTCGATGGGGACCTCGTCAAATCTGACTCGTTTATTCTCACGTTCAGTTGCCCGAGACTCCCAGAGCGTGTTAAAGCGGGGTTCTTACGTTTGCCAGTACGGCCATATTTCCCCAACCCAATGCACTGTTTTAAATGTCAGCGCTTTGGGCATACTACGTTGGGGTGCAATGGGATAGCCACTTGTGGTAAATGTGGTGAGCCTGCCCATGATGGAGCCGATTGGTCATCGCCTGTGAAGTGCGTGAATTGCTCTGGGAGTCACCCTGTCTGGAGCCGGATCTGCCCCATCTATCTCGAAGAACGGAAGGTACAGGAGATTAAAACATCTAAGCGCATCCCCTATGCTGAGGCCAAGAAGCTCTTTAAGGCCATGCAACCTCCTGTGTTTTCAACATCTTTCGCTTCCGCTCTCAAAAAACCGGTACAACTGGCCACTGTTGCTACGCAAACGGAGGTTGCTAGTGTTAGCACTAATACCTGCGTTTGCCAGTGCACTTGTGCTGCTGCGGTTGTTTTGCAATCTGCGGCTCTCCCCGCTACATCGGACAAGGCCGTGGTTGCTGACATTGGGGTACTTCCTGCCTCTCCCCATATGGCGCCTTCTTCCCAGGCGAGTAAACCTCCAACTGTTGACTAGGCTCTGCATTCTAAGCCCCCCAAGACAAAGCCTCAGAAGGTGAAGGTTTTGCTACCTGAGGAGACTAGTCAGCGTCGGTCCGATGACGAGGCCATCGTACTGTTTGACATCTCCCGTGGGTCGTCATCGGAGCTTATGGACATTGATGTCGACCGGGGGCAATCTTCTCGCCCCAGGAATAAATCTCCGACCAGTACGGTCTCTCCTCCAAAGCACAGAGGCAGGGTGAAAGTTCAGCCACCCTGATCACTGGCTCCCATATTACAGTGGAACCTGAATGGGTTCAGGACGCATGTGGCCGAATTACAACTCCTTATACGAGAGTGCCCCTTGTGCTTATGTCTCCAAGAGACACATTTTCGGGCCACTGGTGCTCCTTCTTTACAGGGCTATACCGTATATCAAAAAGATGATCTGACGGGGGAAAGGGCAAAGGGTGGTGTTGCGGTTTTTGTCCGTGACATGCACCCCTCATCTGAGCTCCCTCTCGTCACTGACTTGCAAGCAGTTGCAGTTGACATTCTTGTGGGTCAGAGGCTCACAGTCTGTTCAGTTTATTTACCGCCTCCGGATGCGATAGACTCTGAGGCTTTCACGGACCTTATTAGTCAACTCCCCCGCCCATTTCTTTTTCTGGGGGACTTCAACACTCATAATGTCTTATGGGTTGGATTCGCCTCCTGGATGAGGCTGTGGCATTACCAGTGCCGCCCCGGTGGCACCTCTGCGGAGCTGACTGGACACTTTTCGGCCAACTGGCTGTTTTGGAACACCGTGCCAGTGTCCACGAATGGGTAGACCATGTTACAGGCGTGATCTCCCATGCTGCTGAATTGTCAATCCCACGGTCATCCGGTCATCCCAAGAGGCGTCCTGTCCCTTGGTGGACCACTGAGTGCCGCTCAGCCATCCGAGCCCGCTGTGCAGCTTGGCCAGCTGACAATCTTGCGGCCTTTCGGGTGGTGAGGGCCAGAGCGCGGTGAGTGATTAAAGATAGCAAACGACGGTCATGGCAATCGTTCTTGAACTCCATCTCTCGCTCCACTAGTTCTACGAAAGTATGGGAAGCCATCAGGAGGATTTCCGGGAAACTCAGCCAGTTACCTGTCAAGGCATTGCTGCATCAGGGATGTCTCCTCACGGCGCCGAGAGACATTGCCCAGACACTGGCCATGCATTTTGCGGACTCTACCGCCACTATTAACTGTGATCCAGATTTCTGCCGCTACCGCACTGCCATCGAGAGGGGTCACTTGGACTTTCGGTCTCTAAAATCTGAACCCTATAACTGCCCCTTCACAATGTGGGAACTGGATTCTGCGCTGTTTGTGGCTCATGATACTGCGCCTGGTCATGATCAAATCCGGTACAGCATACTGCGGCACTTGTTGCTGCCATCCAAGGAAGTTCTCCTGAACTGTTTCAATATGATAAGGTTATCCGGCACGTACCCTGACTCGTGGAGGGAGGCTATTTTGATTCCCCTCCTCAAACCAGGGAAGGACCGAACGCATCCCAGTAGTTATCACAGTATTGCTTTGACGAGCTGTGTTGGGAAGACGTTGGAACGCATGGTCAATCGCCGCCTGCTTTGGCTGCTCGAGACCAGGCAGCTCCTTAGCCCCTCTCAGTGTGGATTTCGGAGATGTCGTTCCACTATAGACAACTTGACCCTGCTTGAGGCCGCCGTCCTGCAGGCCTTCCTACGTAACCAGCATTGTCTAGGGGTCTTCTTTGACATTAATAAGGCGTATGACACTACTTGGCGCCGCCTTATTCTCAATCAACTCCATGAGTGGGGCTTTCTTGGCCGTCTCCCCATCTTCATTCGGTCCTTTCTTTCTCACCGCCTCTTTCGGTATCGGGTTGGTAATGTGCTATCTGATTTGTACGTGCAGGAGAATGGTGTTCCTCAGGGCAGCGTTTTAAGTGTCACCCTCTTTGCCGTCGCCATTAACAGTCTCACGTCCACTATCCGGAGTCCTGCCCAATGCTCCTTGTTTGTGGACGATTTTGCTGTTTTCTGTTCTTCCTCCAGTCTTGTCACTGCTAGTTGGCAGTTGCAGCTTACGATAAAGCGCTTAGAGGCATGGACTGCAAAGATGGGTTTTACCTTTTCTGCAGACAAATCTGTGTGTGTTCATTTTAATCGTTCTAGGCGTCTTTTTACCTCCCCTGAATTGCGTCTGAGGGACACTGTCCCTTGTTTTAGAGACACTGTGAGGTTCCTGGGCCTCACTTTTGATTCCAAGTTGTCGTGGTTGCCTCACCTTAAAGACCTCAAGGTGCGGGCCCTGAAGGCACTGAATATTTTGAAGTGTCTGAGCCATCGGTCCTGGGGAGCAGATCGGGCGCGTCTTGACTATGCTTGCACCGTGTATGGGTCAGCAAGGCCTTCGTATCTGAAGATCCTTGACGCAGTACACCATAAGGGTATCAGGCTGGCCACTGGTGCCTTCCGTACCAGTCCCATCCCCAGCCTGTGTGCTGAGGCAGGGGAACTGCCGCTCGCCATCCGGCGGAAACTCCTCATGGTGCGACGGGTGTGTCATTTCCTTGCCTGTCCTACCTCCCCTGCGTACCCTACCGTTGCCCGACCGCCTATGGAACGTCTCTTTTCCAGTCGTCCCAGGGCAACGAGACCATTTGGGATTCGTGCCAAGCATTTGCTTGAGTCCCTTGGTGTGGAGCGTGTGGCCCCCCAACGACAAGGTTTTACTCACCTGCCTCCCTGGTTGTTCCAGAGGCCCAGCATCCTTCTAGACTTGTCGGAGAACCGGAGGAACTGCACTCCAGCATTTGTTTTTACCTCCTTATTTTACGATATTTTAAACCAGCATCCGGACCATGTACCTGTATTCACAGATGGCTCTAAACAGGGGGATTCTGTTGTTTGTGCTGTTGTTTTCCCTGATCGAGTCGTCAAGTTACGGCTTCCTGCCGTTTACCATCCTCGATGCCGAATTGTTTGCAATCTTGCGGGCATTGGAGCAGATGAGATGTGTTCCCAGTCTTAAGTTCCTCATCTGTTCTGACTCCCTGAGTGCCCTTCAGACGATGCAACACTTGTACCCAGATACGGTCGTCCAGAACATCCATGATGCCCTACTCCACCTGCAACGGCAGGGGAAAGAGGTTTCTTTCTGCTGGGTGCCGGGGCACGTGGGTATTAGGGGAAACGAACTGGCGGATGTGGCTGCCAAAGATGCATGTTCCCTCCCTCACGTTGTTGAATGTGCCGTCCCCCTCCATGCTGTAACCTCCCTTTTGCGTTTTCGTGTTATGCATCAATGGGAAGAGGAGTGGCTGGCAGTTCCTGACAATAAGCTGCGTCTGGTAAAGGCCACTACGCGACCATGGTGTACGTCCTACCAGTCATACAGGCGAGATGAGGTTCTCCTCACTCGCCTCCGCATCGGGCACAGTCCCTTAACGCATGGTTTTTTACTCCGGCGGGAGGACCCCCCAATCTGCAGTGCTTGTGGCATCCAGATTACTGTCCGCCACATTTTACTTGACTATCTTTTATTCTCTGACCAGAGGGCGGTGGTTTCTTTGCCACCGGATTTGCCCTCTATTTTGCAAGACGACGCAGCGACTGTGGTTAAGGTCTTACGGTTTTGTGTCCTGTCCAATCTGTTGCCTTGGATTTTAGGGAGAGGGTTTTAATGTGCTGCTGGGTGACTGGCTCACCCAGGTTTTAGGTAAGAGGTCCGCCAGTCACGATTACCTCCTTGTTTCCCTTCGGTTTCTGTTCTCTTTTCCTTGTGTTTCCTTTCCTTTTTTAGTGTGTTTCTTCTCCTCTTGTTTTGCCTCTGTATGTGAGCATTTGGAACTGCGTCAGGCCTGTGTCTTTTAGCCGTTCTCCTTTTTCGGTGTCCGTCTTCGTCCCTTCACCGCATGTGTTCCTGTTTCTATGCGTTTGGGCGCTGATGACCACGCTGTTTAGTGCCCGTAAACCTCAAACACACACACACACACACACACACACACACACACAGCTTTGCTCAGCACACACTTGTCAAAAGCATACTATACAACACACTTGAATTATGTCCATTTATACTCAATATTGTCAATCACAGAGATAAATGTTTGATTTGGACTGCTCTACTATCTGAAATTTGTTTCTTTGCTGCAGTTACTAAGCAGAAATGTAAATGCAATCTCTTGGCATGATTGTTTATGGCGTGCTTCTGGGTGCTTTCCCTAGTTGTTGGCAAGTTAAATAGTACATTGGGGCAATGGAAATTCCAAAGTCATAACAATAAAAAAAAGACAAAAACTGATGTTGTCACCACAGCCATGGGTGGACGCATTTATATGTCCTTGGTATTGTGTGAGGGAGAGTGTGTGCTTACTAGAAAAAAGAATAGTAGATCAAAAGCTAGTAAATCCTCTGTATTATTTTACGCACGCACCCTTGTTTGTTTGTGTGTGTGTGTGTGTGTGTGTGTGTGTGTGTGTGTGTGTGTGTGTGTGTGTGTGTGTGTGCGCGCGCCAAGAATGAATTGGCTGGAGATGAATGGAAAGTCCATAAAATATGTTATACAAATTTTATGTGTGCTGTGCTAGCAAAATTATAGAGGATATAAAATAGACAACATTGTCAGGTAACGTGTCCAACATGCCATCACAGAGTTGTATAAAACACTTTTCCATCTATATTTCAGAGTAATTTGTAATGGCATGTAGAACATGTCACCTGATGGCATTCAAAAAATCTGAATAATTGTAGTGAGAAAGCATTCTTCAGAACTGCAGCTGTGGCACTTAATTACTTGTCTGTTTTGTTTTTTGGATGTTAGTATTACATTGTTGTATCATTAGTACATTATACACTCTTGAGCAGTTGAATTAGATATGTCATAGAGAGAGATCACTCCTGCCAGCATGACATGGAAAAGTTTAGCATTTCATGTTACTTGAGTGCTGTCAGTCCTAGTACGGACTGGCGGCATGATTGTCAAGTACAGGATGAGCAAGACATACGACAATAACATGTTTGATCGCAGCCAGATTGTAGATGTTTGAGGCATCAGACATTTCATCTCAGAGATGGTGCAAGTCATGGACATTTGGTGCACTACCATTTCAAGGATGTATCATGTTTACCTAAATTCAGGGATAATTGCAATTGCCAGACTCATCTGCTGTAGGCAAAAATCTATTAATGATAGAAGTCTCCAAAGGCTGTGACAGATTAATAGATGTGCCACTATCCAGCTAATAGCTTGCCAATGCAATGCTGGACAATGACAACTAGTAAGAAGCCACACCAGCCAGAATCACCTTTGGATTATGGGGAACATAAACCACTGACCAACACGTGACCCATTGCTCACCATACATCACAGAGATTAGCATAGGCACAAGAAGATTGCCACTGGCTGCTCTAAATATGAAGAAAGCCACTTGGACTCATGATTACATATGTGTGGCAGGGTAAGGGTATTTCATAAATTGCACTCCTGGAAATGGAAAAAAGAACACATTGACACCGGTGTGTCAGACCCACCATACTTGCTCCGGACACTGCGAGAGGGCTGTACAAGCAATGATCACACGCACGGCACAGCGGACATACCAGGAACCGCGGTGTTGGCCGCCGAATGGCGCTAGCTGCGCAGCATTTGTGCACCGCTGCCGTCAGTGTCAGCCAGTTTGCCGTGGCATATAGAACTTCATCGCAGTCTTTAACACTGGTAGCATGCTGCGACAGCGTGGACGTGAACCGTATGTGCAGTTGACGGACTTTGTGCGAGGGCATATAGTGGGCATGCGGGAGGCCGGGTGGACGTACCGCCGAATTGCTCAACATGTGGGGCGTGAGGTCTCCACAGGACATCGATGTTGTCGCCAGTGGTCAGCGGAAGGTGCACGTGCCCGTCGGCCTGGGACCGGACCGCAGCGACGCACGGATGCACGCCAAGACCGTAGGTTCCTACGCAGTGCCTTAGGGGACCGCACCGCCACTTCCCAGCAAATTAGGGACACTGTTGCTCCTGGGGTATCGACGAGGACCATTCGCAACCGTCTCCATGAAGTTGGGCTACGGTCCCGCACACCGTTAGGCCATCTTCCGCTCACGCACCAACATCGTGCAGCCCGCCTCCAGTGGTGTCGCGACAGGCGTGAATGGAGGGACGAATGGAGACGTGTCATCTTCAGCGATGGGAGTCGCTTCTGCCTTGGTGCCAATGATGGTCGTATGCGTGTTTGGCGCCGTGCAGGTGAGCGCCACAATCAGGACGGCATACGACCGAAGCACACAGGGCCAACACCCGGCATCATGGTGTGGGGAGTGATCTCCTACACTGGCCGTACACCTCTGGTGATCGTCGAGGGGACACTGAATAGTGCACGGTACATCCAAACCGTCATCGAACCCATCGTTCTACCATTCCTAGACCGGCAAGGGAACTTGCTGTTCCAACAGGACAATGCACGTCCGCATGTATCCCGTGCCACCCAACGTGCTCTAGAAGGTGTAAGTCAACTACCCTGGCCAGCAAGATCTCCGGATCTGTCCCCCATTGAGCATGTTTGGGACTGGATGAAGCGTCGTCTCACGCGGTCTGCACGTCCAGCACGAACGCTGGTCCAACTGAGGCGCCAGGTGGAAATGGCATGGCAAGCCGTTCCACAGGACTACATCCAGCATCTCTACGATCGTCTCCATGGGAGAATAGCAGCCTGCATTGCTGCGAAAGGTGGATATACACTGTACTAGTGCCGACATTGTGCATGCTCTGTTGCCTGTGTCTATGTGCCTGTGGTTCTGTCAGTGTGATCATGTGATGTATCTGGCCCCAGGAATGTGTCAATAAAGTTTCCCCTTCCTGGGACAATGAATTCACGGTGTTCTTATTTCAATTTCCAGGAGTGTAAATGAGCCAACGTTGTAAGTGCAGCGAGAAAGAAGGTAAAATAGTAGTGACAGAGGAAAGAAGAATGTGGAACAATGGGTGGGACTAGAATGGTGCAGGAGAGTGAAAGGTTATAAAAGATTCTGTATGGGATGGATAAAAGTGAGAGGCAGAGTCAAATGACATGTTGTTCAAATTGGGAATTAAAGTAGCCAAGAGGTAGAAAACAAGAAGTATTCAAGATTAGATGGAGGGAGTATTCTCAAGAACTCCCAAACCCAAAGATATTTGGAAGAGGAGGACGAAGAAGAGGAACTGCAAAGAAAAAATGGCTTAACATGGAGGAAAGTCAAAGATGCATTAAGAAAGATAAGAGGAAGGAAGGTGCCAGCCAGGTTTGGATGAGGTGACTATAGAGATGCTGAGAGCAGCTGGAGAAGTGGTGACACAGTTGTTGTATTGAGTGTTGAATGGGGGGGGGGGGGGGGGGAGAGACCAGATCTCAGAAGACTGGAAGAAGGAAATAATTATCCCAGTCTACAAGAAAAGTAATAGAAAAGGAGTTTGAAAACTATTGAGGAATCACATTTATGACCCTTTGTGTGAAGACCTTTGAGAAAATTTTGGAAACACAAAATAGAGACAAGGATGACAATATCAATGCTGTTTCAGAGCAGGAGGCTCCGCAATAGATCTAGGAATACCACTATGAATATGGAATATATTTACAAATGGCCTTCCTGGGCATAGAAAAAGCATTTGATAGTGTATGTAGAATGTAGAAACAAAGTACAGAAGTCCCTGGAAAGCAGACGAGTAAGAAAGAAAGCTATATGGAGGATAGGAGAAATTTACTAAGGGAGTGTGAGCTGTATCAAAGTGACAGGAGAGAGATCATCTTGGTGATGGATGAGTTAATGACCAGAGTGGCACGAATAATTGGTAAAGGAAAGATGAAAGCAGTGGTGTTTGCAGATGTGATGTAATGATTTGGGAAAACAAGGAGGAGGTAGTTCAAGAACAGTTGGACATATGACAACAAATAGTCCAGCAGTATGGGATGAAACTTAGCATAAGTGTGAAATGATGATCACATCCAAGGAAGAGAAAGTACAAGAACAGTTGGACATATGACAACAAATAGTCCAGCAGTATGGGATGAAACTTAGCATAAGTTTGAAACGATGATCACATCCAAGGATAAGGAAAATGTCACAAATGAAATAACAGTTGATGGGAGACAACTGAGAAATGTGGGGAGTTTCAAAAGTACCTGAGAAGCTTAATACAGGAGAATGGAAGAAATGACAGAGAAGTAAATGGCCATGGGATACAAGCAAAAGCATTCAGGAAGAGTGTTAAAAGCCTGATATGGAAGTAGGATGTCCCTCAAAACAGTAACAAGGATATGCATTTGCCATACTATGTCCCACTCCTGATGTGTGCCTAGATGATCTGGGTAAAGAAAGAAAAAGAGGGAAGCCAAGCCAAATATCAACTAGAGAAATGAAATTCTCAAGAAATAGTACTGGAGTGACAAAGATGGAAAGATTGAGGAATGAGATGAACAGGGAATTAGAGGAGGATGGAACATTACAGGATAGGATAAAGGAATCAAGTCTTAGATGGTATAGCATATACGACTGAATTTCCAAGTTACGAGGCAATCTAGATTAATTTAGAGGCAGAAGTACAACTTCAAACAGCCATGATCGCTATTGTACAGCATTTATTGTGAGGACCAGTTTCAGCAAACTACATAACCCTTATCATACCACTGCAGTTCATTCCACTGAATCTTGATCAAATGAATATTATATCATATCATAGAAGAGGAGATCTAATGAGAGCAACATAGTTTGCTGAGACAGGTTATCACAATAAATGCTGGACAATAGATATCCTGGCTGTCTGAAGTTGTATTTCTGTTTCTACATTTAGTTGGTATAGACGTGTTAAGCAAATTGGGGGCAAAGAGGATGTGCAGAAAGAGACACGAGATGAAAGGGAAGGGAAAAAGACTGGGAAGAAGACCAAGAGACAGATTGCTGGAAGGAGTGAAGGACTGCATACGAAAGATAGAGAAGCATTGAGGTCGAGACTGAGGGATGCTGGGAAGACAGATGACCATGAAGGGGCTTGTGTTCCAGACAGACCTGGCCCATGGCTGGAAAACTTTAAATGATGGTGGTGGTGGTAGTGGTAGTGGTAGTGGTAGTGATAGTGATGGTGATGATAATAACATTGTCCTGTGCCTTCAGGAAGGCAACACACTACGCCTTCACGCTGTTGGGCTACACAGTGAACACATTTGGACCCTTACTCTGGCAGCAGTTGAAGGGTTGCGCATCAGTATGGCTTCCCAATTCACATGTTATCTCATATGTCCCAAGCCACGATCTGCTGCTGCCTTCATTGTGGTGGATATGGGTGCCACATGCTACTAACAAGGAATCACTAATACTGTTGCTCATGGGTGTATAATCAGAGTAGACATATAGTTTTGACTTGCATACTGTCTGAATCCCATTATAAAAATATTTTTTTATGTTATTTGTTCAGGCAAGAGGTCTGCTGTATCAGTTTAGGGAGATGCAGCGAATTCCATGCACGGTCGCTGGCCTTTGTCAGCTGTGTGGACCTGGCATGTGGGACTCGACACATGCACCTGTTGTTGAATGCACAAGAAACCATCTTCCTGGGCAGTCGTGTCCTCATCGTACTTAGAGCTGGAAGGACAATAAGATGTAGTATGTGGCCCTGCGGTTATTTGAAAACTTTTAACCAGTCATTTTAACTACACAAAAAAAGATTCACTTCTTCTATTGCCCAGATGCACATCACAATCAAATATTTGGAAGTTTGGAGAGGCATTTCACTTATAAATTCATACTCTCCTGCACCAGGAAAAAAAGCAGCTAAATAATCTCAATTTATACATTATCCACAAAGTATTTTTTATAACCAGTTTTATTGGTGAAACACTTTCAAGTATGATTTTAGTTATGGAAGGAAGTGTTTATCTCTTGTTTACGGAAAGATTTCAGGTATGTACCCTTTGTTATTACAGTGAGAATATTGTTTTTATTAGAGAAACTGTACATTCCCATCTTCTTGTTTACTATTTTTCAGTATTATTCAACACATTTATAAAGACAGCAACAAGAAGTTAAGTGATATATATAAGCCACTACTGAATTCCATATTATGTATATTAAAGGGGACCTGCAATGTTATGCACCTATAAAATCTACTACAAATGTAATGGTACTAAGTATCTCATTAATTATGGGGGCCTAAGTACAAGAGGTGCTGTCAACATATCAGAGTAACATGATTAAATGTCATTTTGTCTATTGCAGTAGATTGTGCTACTGAAGTTCAAGTATAAAGTGTTGTACAATATATAAAGATTTGTTGCATGCTTTTAAAAATAAGAAGTGAAATGGGTGAAAGCAAACACTCATGAATTTATTTTTATGATTAAATTATGTTATGCAATATTTTACAGCAAAAAAATGTTTTTTTAACAGCTAATTCACTGTGTTCAAAAAAGGACAGTAGAGAATTTTAAATGTGTGTTGGCCTTTGTAAGTATCCATTATTTTTCTTACATTTCATTGTCTTATCTTTGACAAAACATTAAATATTTAATCAGATTTATATTTTTAGAAGAACAAGTATTTTATTTATTCTTGTTATTATGTACCATTTTTTATTATTAACTAAAATATGTACTGTGATATTTGATTATGTATAGAAACTTTAAATGCTGTTATAAATATGTTGAGACGTATCATACTGAATTGTACAAACATCACAGTCTGTGCCATTACAAACATTATGTGTGAAGTTACATCTTACTTTTGTCCTGAAGGGCACATTTTATATAGTACAAGTTTGTGGTTAAGACTCTGTAATGAATACGTTTTAAGAAAAAAAACAATACTTACCTGAAAGGAATGAAAGTTGTGTGTTATGATTAAAAAGATTTAAGATAAAGAACTAAGAGTTTCTTCTTCCATTTATGCTGGAAAAAGAAGTTTAGATTTCTGGAAGCTCAGTAATGAGTATTCGTTGCAGAGCCTTACTGCAACCACCATTTGTTTCCGCTCAGTCTTGCTTTTTTATGTGTCTGCAATGAAAAATGTAAGTTTTAGAAACTATGTTTGTTAACATTTGTTTCTGGCAGTTGTCTGCAGTAGTCTGTCTTTACTAAGAAAGGGAAGTTTCTACAACATGCCAATTTCTCAGCTTCTTTCACATTTACTATATTTGTCTATCATAACTAAAATATTTTAAAGAGTCATACAAACTTCAATTCTAGTCATATTGTTGTATTTAAAGTCTGACCACACATGTGGAAAATGCCAAATATGTACAATAATTGTATTTATAAGGCTATTATTTTATGTAAAAAGGGCCATAATATTTACTCTGGAATAAGATACAATAAATATTACATGCGCATATTGCAATTTTGTGCCATAATTCACTTGTGGGCTGCCACCATTTATTTTATTTACTGTTATTGCATTTTCACAAAAATGCTATTTACAGAAATGTATTCTAATAACTTTCCACATTTATTTAGAAGCAATGGGTAAGAAATAATAATGCAATTTGGTATTAGAATGGGTATACTGTACTGTCAAGACACAGAAAATTTACAAATATGCTGCCAGCATTTATCAATAAGTAAAAGAATCTGTTTCAATTTAATTCTATCATTTCCATATCTCTAACTTGTTAACTGCCCTCTATGTTACTTATCAGTCACTGCTGTTGCCAGCCATTGTATTGTTGAGATCTCTCTCTCTCTCTCTCTCTCTCTCTCTCTCTCTCTCTCTCTCTCTCCCCCTCCCCCAACCACCCACCCCCTTGTCCTCTGATATTAGTGCAATTCTGGTAAATTCTGGATGGAAAAACTAGAACATAATAGCTCATTTTTCTTTAGAGTACAAAGAAACATACGTACACACCATTCACCCCACCCCCCCACCCCCACTGCTGTCAGATCAGAATTTTAATTTCCGTCAAGATCACAGCTTTAACAAGTCATATACATGAAAGAGGAGGAGGATAAAAGATTTCTGAGACATTGGTTCAGTATTTTGTAACTGTGTATTGTGAGAAGTAAAGGGTAACCTAAATAGTTCAGGTGATGACCAGGTTGTGGTTTATTTCCCAATGGAGTGAATTAGTTGTATGCTGTTATGTGTAAGGAAAATGCATTGTCAGGTATTTGCAATACAGAAGGACTTGGTGTTGACACAGTATGAGAGAAGGCTGAAAGAAATTTAGAATTTAAGGATTAAATATCATGTGTGTTCTTGCTGTACAAATACAGCATTTCAGGATCCAGATTTGAGGTCGTGTTTACTGTGGAAAAAGATGGTACAAACATAGTGTGTTTTAATCCAATGTTCAGGTGACTTTCTTATCTGGCTACACCCTTGTATGTGAGAAATGGCAATCTTGGTTCCAATTTCATTTGAAACAATCACTTTCTAACCTGGTAAACCACAGATCTTTGCATGTAATAATGCAGAATCCATATCTAGTAAACCCATTGTTATGCTGAGACCAACCACCAGGCCTACAGCCATGTAATTTACTACTCCATTTTCTCTCAACTTCCCTAATCTCCAAATCCAAATTTTAGTGACAAATAGTGAAGTTTCAGTGATCTACCCCCTTCTTTCCAATCTTCCCAACCATATCTCCTTTACTCCCAGAAGAAGAAAAAATACGAGTTCCACAAGCTAGGAATTATGTTTTCTACTTTAAAGTATTTTTGTTGGCAGTACCTGGAATTTCACTTCCTGAAGGTAAGTATTGCCCAGTCTTTCTGTCCCAACTGTAATTTTACAGCTTTATCAATTGAATTTCTCCCTGATGCAGTTCATTTTTGTAATGTTATTTTTTCATATGTTATTGAACTACTGAGCTTCTCACCTGTCACAGTTTCCTGTTTATGAACAACTGTGACCATCATGTGTGCTGCATTTTATATAAAATTCATCTACTGCCAGTCATAAAAATATCTTTCATCTGGCGTTATTTTTGACACAATAAACTTTAATGTGAAGTTATTATTTTGGGAGATCTTTATGGTTTAGTTGTTAGAATTTTTGACTGCTGATGTGAGACAAGGTATGATGGTAATCCCAAAAGTAAGGTCTCCTATTTTTTTTTAAAGTACAGAACTCTGTTTGTGTGGCAGTTGGTCACGGGACCGATGACCATAGTAGTCTGGTCCCTTTCATCCCACAAACCAATCAACCAGCAGCTGGTCACACTGTTATGAAGAGTGCTTCACGTGCTGTGTGTAAACATGCGCATGCTGTGCTGAGGCACTCAGTCTTGGCTTGGCAGCCATTGAGAATGGAGCTCACGTTGGATGTTACCGTCAAGTTCAAATTGTGCATAGTTATTCGGTTTTTGAATGCAAAGGGCACTGCGCTGATTGAAATCCATCGCCAATTGACGGAAGTGTATGGTGAGTCATGTATGGATGTCAAAAATGTTCGTAAATGGTGTAGAGAGTTTGGAGCTGGTCAGACCAAAATTCACGGCGAACAAAGGAGCAGGAGACCGTCAATTTCTGAGGAGACAGTGCTGAAGGTTGAGCAAAGCATGTATGAAGATCGGCAGATCACCCAGGATGATCTCTGCACTTATTTATTTATTTATTTTATTTATTTTTTATTTATTTATTTATCCATCCGTAGACAATCAGGATTGTATGGATGTTGTCAACATGAGTATATACAATAGGTACACAGATTTATAATTGTCACAATCGGAATTCATGAATATTATAACAAGATGCATTTTTAAACCACTTAATGACACAGTTGCTAATTTTTACATATTTCTATGCATTCACATCATCTCAAGTAATCACTGACAGTATAAAAGCACTTTTCCGAGAGATATTTTTTTAGCGATTTCCTCAGGTTATCTATTTTGCTTATGTCTTTGATCCCTTGTGGAAGATTATTGTATAATTTAATTCCATTATATAACATGCTATTTTGAGTTTTTGATTTGTTTTTCCTATAGAGGTGTAAGTGTTGTCTGTGTCTGGTGTCATGTGCATGTATGGAACTGTTTATCGGGAACTGGTCAATGTGTCTTTTTATGTATATTACTGTTTGCAAAATGTATTCACACGGAACTGTCAATATACCCAAAGATTTAAATAACTCTGTGCAATGGGATCTACTGCTACTTTTTGTTATGATTCGTACGGCCCGTTTTTGCAACTTAAATATTGTTTGTCTGTTCTGCTCTGTTGATCCCCAGAAGGTTATGCCATAACTAATTATAGAGTGGACGTACGGAAAATATGCAGTTCTAGTACACCGGCTACTACACACTGAATTTATAATCCTAAGTGCATAGCATGCTGAAGCTATTCGCTTTCCAAGTACCGCAGTGTGCTTGGTCCAATTTAGTTGAGAGTCGACATGCATGCCTAAAAATTTTGTTGATGGTACACATTCTATGTGCTCGTCATTAACTTTTAGCTTGCTACTGTTCGGTTTTCTGTTTAAGTGGAAGCTAATACTGTTGGTTTTTTTTTACATTTAGGGTTAATTTGTTAGTCTCTATCCATTGGCATACATACTTAAGTGTTTCCTCAGCTTTTTCATTGAGTGCACTTGGCGACTCAGCTTTGATTAGGATGTTACTGTCATCAGCAAACAGTACTGATTCACCATTTTTGACAATTTGTGGAAAATCGTTTATGTATATTAAAAAGAGGATTGGGCCCAGCACACTTCCTTGGGGGACTCCTATGTTGATGTATTCTGGGTTTGAAAGGTGTGAAAAGGTGTGATTGGAGTTGGTTTGAGTGATCTCCACCTGTTGGACCCTGTTTTGCAGGTATGAATGAAACCACATGTTTGTTACTCCTCTTACTCCTAGTGCATTTAGTTTGTTTAGCAAAATTGTGTGGTCTACCGTGTCAAATGCTTTGGTCAAATCAAGGAAGATCCCTGTTATGTGGTCTCCTTTGTCTAGTGCTTCGAGGATAACATTTGAGAAGTGAGCTACAGCTGAATTTGTGCTTTTGCCAGCCCGGAAACCAAATTGCTCTTTACTCAGAAGATTGAACTTTGTTAAGTACCCCATGAGCCTGTTTTTCATTATGGTCTCTATGATTTTTGAAAAGGATGACAGTAATGAGATTGGTCTGTAGTTTTCTATGATTTCTGGGTCACCTTTCTTATATATAGGTAGGATTTTTGCATGCTTTAGTATTTCTGGGAAGCAACCCATGGAGAAGGATTCATTGATGATGTGCACTAATGGGTCTTTGATGTTGTCTATGCAGTCCTTCAGTAAGCACACAGGTGTTTCATCTATGCCTGCTGAATTTTTACATTTTGGGTTACTCACAACATTGGATACTACTTCTGCTGTGGTTGGTCGTAGCATCATTGTGTGTGCTATTTTGTTCAGAGTTTGTGATTGCTTTGTTTTGTTGAACTTCTGTTGCAGTCTGGTAGCTATGTTACTGAAATATTGATTGGCAAAGTTTGCTAGTTTTTTGGGATCATTTATTTTGGTATCATTGTGCTGAAACTGTATGTTTACTGGCTTTAATTTTTTCCTATTAGTTTCTTGTTTGGTGATTTTCCATGCTGCTTTGATTTTATTACTGGCTTTTTCTATAAATTTGTCATTTTGGTACCTTTTAGCCACTAACAATACTTTTCTATAGATTTTTCTGTATCTATGATAATAGTTATGAAATGCTGAATCATTACGGTAGTTTTTCATTGAGCTGAGGTGCTTGAGCGTTTCAGCAGATTTCCTTATCCCATTGGTTACCCAGCTGTTGTTGTTGCATGATTTAGTGATTCTTAGAACTTTAGGGAACACTTCTTCAAACCTG
This sequence comes from Schistocerca gregaria, assembly GCF_023897955.1. Taxonomy (NCBI): domain Eukaryota; kingdom Metazoa; phylum Arthropoda; class Insecta; order Orthoptera; family Acrididae; genus Schistocerca; species Schistocerca gregaria. The sequence continues at coordinate 791,796,784 of NC_064921.1, forward strand.
AATTTAAATACTGACAGAAACTTTGAAAACTTCCCATTTATAGTAGGTTCTCTGTACACTTCCTCCCATGTTTCACTGTTAAGTAGTGCAGCAAATAGAGCTCTTTTTGACTTAGAGAAAACCCTACTGTACTTGTGTATTTTAGTGTTATTATCTAATTCTATACCCAATTTTAATAACTGACTGGAATGGTCTGCGATGCCAAGGTCATCTATGACAACGTCACATCTATCTTTCTCTATGTCTGTTAGCATATGGTCAATACTTGAAGCTGAATGTCTAGTTATCCTAGTGGCAGTGTTAATTAATGGTGATACACCATAGGCATACATAATGTTCAGAAAATTATTGTACAACATATCTGGGTTCATCATGTTAATGTTTAGATCTCCACAAATGATAATTTTGCCTTTGGGGCTGGAGACCATATCTAATGCTTGGGTTGAGGGCCATAGGCGGCAACGAGTTGATGCTTCCCGCACATTTCTTCACCGCCTTGCAGGTGAACAGGACAACTTTCTGGACTCAATTGTCATGGGTGACGAAACCTGGGCATACCATTTTACACATGAGATCAAGCAACAATCACGCCAGTGGCGGCATCCTTCTTTGCCAAACCCGCGGAAATTCAAACAAACACAGTCTGCTGGTAAAGTCATGGCAACTGTTTTTTTGGGATCAGAAAGAGGTATTGGTGGTCGACGTTATGCCCACTGGGGCCACAATTAATGCTTACAGGTACTATCAGACTGAAATAACTCAAATGGGCAATTCAGAACTGGAGAAGAGGAATGTTGAGCAAGAGCATACACATTCTCCATGACAATGCTTGCCCACACATCACTCGGAAAACCGTTACTCTCCTATAACAGTTTCAGTGGAACGTAATCACCCACCCATCCTCTAGTCCTGACTTGGCACCCAGTCACTATCACCTGTTCCCTAGGCTAAAAGAACATTTGGCCAGAAAGCGATTCAGCTCCAACGACGAGGCGAAAGAAGAGGATCATAACTGTCTGAACAGTATGGCGGCGTGCTGGTATGACATGGGCATACAAAAACTGGTATTCTCTTCTTGTCCAAACTATTTATCGTCCATGTTTCACTTCCATACATGGCTACACTCCATACAAATACTTTCAGAAATGACTTCCTGACACTTAAATCTATACTCAATGTTAACAAATTTCTCTTCAGAAACGCTTTCCTTGCCATTGGCAGACTACATTTTATATCCTCTTTACTTCGACCATCATCAGTTATTTTGCTCCCCAAATAGCAAAACTCCTTTACTACTTTAAGTGCCTCATTTCCTAATCTAATCCCCTCAGCATCACATGACTTAATTCGACTACATTCCATGATCCTCGTTTTGCTTTTGTTGATGTTCATCTTATATCCTCCTTTCAAGACACTGTCCATTCCATTCAACTGCTCTTCCAATTCCTTTGCTGTCTCGACAGAATTACAATGTCATCAGCGAACCTCAAAGTTTTTATTTCTTCTCCGTGGATTTTAATACCTACTCCGAATTTTTCCTTTATTTCCTTTACTGCTTACTCAATATACAGATTGAATAACATCGGGGAGAGGCTACAACCCTGTCTTACTCCCTTCCCAACCACTGCTTCTCTTTCATGTCCCTCGACTCTCATAACTGCCATCTGGTTTCTGTACAAATTGTAAATAGCCTTTCACTCGCTGTATTTTACCCCAGCCACCTTTAGAATTTGAAAGAGAGTATTCCAATCAACATTGTCAAAAGCTTTCTCTAAGTCTACAAATGCTAGAAACGTAGGTTTGCCTTTCCTTAATCTTTCTTCTAAGATTAGTCGTAGGGTCAGTATTGCCTCACATGTTCCAGTGTTTCTACAGAATCCAAACTGATCTTCCCCAAGATCGGCTTCAACTAGTTTTTCCATTCGTCTGTAAAGAATTCATGTTAGTATTTTGCAGCTGTGGCTTATTAAACTGATTGTTCGGTAATTTTCACATCTGTCGACACCTGCTTTCTTTGGGATTGGAATTATTATATTCTTCTTGAAGTCTGAGGGTATTTCGCCTGTTTCAAACATCTTGCTCACCAGATGGTAGAGTTTTGTCAGGACTGGCTCTCCTAAGGCCGTCAGTAGTTCCAATGGAATGTTGTCTACTCCGGGGGCCTTGTTTCAACTCAGGTTTTTCAGTGCTCTGTCAAACTCTTCCCGCAATATCATATCTCCCATTTCATCTTCATCTACATCCTCTTCCATTTCCATAATATTGTCCTCAAGTGCATTAACATTTAAAAATATGAGACACACCTGTCCATATTAGGAACACAGGTTTATTTCATAACAAAGCATGTCCTCCATGTAAAGCTCGCATAGTCAAGTCAGATAGTCTGATAGTTACAAAAATTAATATAAAGTAAACTGGAAAGACATTCACGGAATTTTACATGTGTTAGATAATTATTAGTATGCAGATGCCATTTGTGCATTAATGTAAATGGACAACATTTTCTGCAGCATCTCTATAGCAGTATTCATCAGACAGCAGTTTGAACACTATCTCTGATCTGGCCTTCACCAGTATCAAAACCTTCATCGACCCCTAGTAGGGAAGTGGTGTGTCTGTAGCATGTCTGTCACAAAAAAGTTTTTAAATCTTTTCCAAATGCTCAAATATTTTGAACATGTAGTTTTATTTTTCACACCCTGTAGATCCAGGTCTGCAATTCTCATGTACTCATAAATCATTGAGAATGTACACCACTGGCCATTAAAATTGCTAGACCAAGAAGAAATGCAAATGATAAACAGGAATTCATTGGACAGATATATTATACTAGAACTGACATGTGATTAGATTATCACACAATTTGGGTGCATAGATCCTGAGAAATCGCTACCCAGAACAACCACCTCTGGTCGTAATAATGGCCTTGATATGCCTGGGCATTGAGTCATACAGAGCTTGGATGGTGTGTACACGTACAGCTGCCCATGCAGCTTCAACATGATACCACATTTCATCAAGAGTAGTGACTGTCTTGTTGTGATGACTCAATTGCTGGGCCACCATTGGCCAGACGTTTTCAGTTAGTGAGAGATCTGGACAATGTGCTGACCAGTACAGCAGTCGAACATTTTCTGTATCCAGAAAGGCCCGTACAGGACATGCAACATGAGGTCGTGCATTATCCTGCTGAAATGTAGCGTTTCGCTGGTATCGAATGAAGGCTAGAGCCACGGGTCATAACACATCTGAAATGCAGTGTCCACTGTTCAAAGTGCCGTCAATGCGAACAAGAGGTGACCAAGACATGTAACCAATGGCACCCCATACAATCACACCGGTTGATATGCCAGTATGGCAATGACGAATACAAGCTTCCAATGTGCGTTCACCACGATGTCGCCAAACACAGATGTGACCATCATGATGTAAATAGAACCTGGATTGATCCGAAAAAAATGACATTTTGCCATTTGTGCATCCAGGTTCATCGTTGAATACACCATCGCAGGCACTCCTGTCTGTCATGCAGCGTCAAGGGTAACCGCAGCCATGATCTCCGAGCTGATAGTCCATGCTGCTGCAAACGTCGTCGAACTGTCCTTGCAGATGGTTGTTGTCTTGCAAACGTCCCCATCTGTTGACTCAGGGATCTAGACATGGCTGCACGATCCGTTACAGCCATGTGGATAAGATGCCTGCCATCTCGACTGCTAGTGATATGAGGCCGTTGGGATCGAGCACGGCGTTCCATATTACCTTCCTGAAAACACCGATTCCATATTCTGCTAACAGTCACTGGATCTCGACTAACATGAGCAGCAATGTCACGATACGATAAACCACAATCATGATAGGCTACAATCCAACCTTTATCAAAGTCAGAAACGTGATGGTACGCATTTCTCCACCTTACACAAGGCATCACAACAACGTTTCACCAGGCAACACCGGTCAACTGTTGTTTGTGTATGAGAAATCGCTTGGAAACTTTCGTCATGTCAGCACGTTGTAGGTGTCACCACCGGCGCTAACCTTGTGTGAATGCTCTGAAAAGCTAATCATTTGCATATCACAGCATATTCTTCCTGTCAGTTAAATTTCGTGTCTGTAGCACGGCATCTTTGTGGTGTAGTAATTTTAATGGCCAGTAGTGTAGCTTATAACAAGACATCGCTTTCTAAACAAAATCTTTTAATAAGAGCTCAGTTTGGTTTATATAAGGAATTACTTACAGAAACATCAATAAGTGATCTCAGAAATTCAGTTATGATAGAAATAGACATAAAAAGTACCCAGCTGGCATTTTCTCTGCCTTTGCCAAGTCTTTTGAGTGTGTAGATCATAAAATTCTACTAGGGAAATTAAAATGTTATTGCATTAAAAGCGCCCTCCCTTGCACGCTTTATCCAACAGAAGACACAGGGTCACACTTTTGCCACAGGAATTAAGCTAATTTCAATGTGAAGAAACATTATATATGGTGTTACCATAATGTTCAGCACTTAGCCTCATCATGTTCCTGACCTACATAAAAGTTCTTCATCAAAGTCTTTCATTGAAACGCATTTCAAAAACTGTGATATTTGCTGATGGCATAATTATATTGTTGTTGTGGTCTTCAGTCCAGAGACTGGTTTGATGCAGCTTTCCATGCTACTTTATCCTGTGCGAGCCTCTTCATCTTCGAGTAACCACTGCAGCCTACATCCTTCTGAATCTGCTTAGTGTGTTCATCCTTTGGTCTCCCTCTACAATTTTTAACCTCTGTGCTTCTCTCCAGTACTAAATTGGTGAGCCCTTGATGCCTCAGAACATGTCCTACCAACCGATACCTCCTCCTTGTCTAAACGTAATAGGTGAATATGGATTGGGGGCAACAAATGAAAGAGGAAGCCACCTGGTAGAATATTGCACAGAGCATAATTTAATCATAGCTAACATTTGGTTTAAGAATCATGAAAGAAGATTGTATACATGGAAGAAGCCTGAAGACACTGGAAGGTTTCAGATTGATTATATAAGGCATTTCCAGGGGAAGATGTGGACTCTGACCACAATCTATTGGTTATGAACTGTAGATTAAAACAGAAGAAACAGCAAAAAGATGTGAATTTGAGGAGATGGGACCTGGATAAACTGAAAGAACCAGAGGTTGTACACAGTTTCAGGGAGAGCATAAGGGAACAATTGACAGAAATGGGGGAAAGAAATACAGTAGAAGAAGAATGAGTAGCTTTGGGGGATAAAGTAGTGAAGGCAGTGGAGGATCAAGTAGGTAAAAAAATGAGGGCTAGTAAAAAATCCTTGGGTAACAGAAGAAATATTGAATTTAATTGACAAAAGGAGAAAATATAAAAATGCAGTAAATGAAGCAGGTAAAAAGGAATACAAACATCTCAACAATGAGATCAACAGGAAGTGGAAAATGGCTAAGCAGGGAGGACTAGAGGACAATTGTAAGGATGTAGAGGCTTATCTCACTCGGGGTAAGATAGATACCGCCTACAGGAAAATTAGAGAGACCTTTGGAGAAAAGAGAACCACTTGTATGAATAGCAAGAGTTCATATGGAAACCCAGTTCTAAGCAAAGAAGGGAAAGCAAAAACATGGAAGGAGTATATAGAGGGTCTACACAAGGGCACTGTATTGAGGACAATATGGATTGGAAGAGAATGTAGATTAACATGAAATGGGAGATATGATACTGCATGAAGAGTTTGGACAGAGCACTGAAAGACCTAAGTCGAAAAAAGCCCTAAGAGTAGACAACAGTCAATTAGAACTACTGACAGCCTTGGGAGAGCCAGTCCTGACAAAACTCTACTATCTGATGAGCAAAATGTATGAGACAGGCAAAATACCCTCACACTTCAAAAAGAATATAATAATTCCAATCCCAAAGAAAGCAAATGTTGACAGAAGCGAAAATTACCGAACTATCAGTTTAATAAGTCACGGCTGCAAAATACTAACCTGAATTCTTTACAGATGAATGGAAAAACTGGTAGAAGCCGACCTCAGGGAAGATCAGTTTGGATTCTGTAGAAATATTGGAACACATGAGGCAATACTGACCCTACGACTTATCTTAGAAGCTAGATTAAGAAAAGGCAAACCTACGTTTCTAGCATTTGTAGACTTAGAGAAAGCTTTTGACAATGTTGACTGGAATACTCTCTTTCAAATTCTGAAGGTGGCAGGGGTAAAATACAGGGAGCAAAAGGCTATTTACAATTTCTACAGGAACCAGATGGCAGTTATAATAGTCGAGGGACATGAAAGGGAAGCAGTGGTTGGGAAGGGAGTGAGACAGGGTTGTAGCCTCTCCCCAGTGTTATTCAATCTGTATATTGAGCAAGCAGTAAAGAAAACAAAAGAAATATTGGGAGTAGGTATCAAAATCCATGAAGAAGAAATAAGTCGAAGCAAGGCAACAAAATAGTAATGATGGCTGAAGTAGATAGAACATCAAATGTAGACTGGCAGTAGCAAGAAAACCATGTTGAAATTTGTTAACATCTAATATCAGTTTAAGTGTTAGGAAGTCTTTTCCGAAGGTATTTGTCAGGAGTGTAGCCATGTAAGGAAGTGAAACTTGATTCTCATGCCAGACAGCATGCTCTGGTTACTCAAATTACATCTCGGAAACAGTCACCGATGATTTTTCACTAAAACAAAACTAAGGAACACAGATTATTCCTGGCTGAAATACCTTTTGCCTTTCTACAGCAACAACAGTAATCAGATGTGATGGACAATAATAACTGCCACCAGTACATTTCTGGTACAATGCTCCAAGCAGCCGATGAGACCTGAGTGATTATGTACACTTATGAGAGTGACGTCACTAGCATCCACTGTGAGGATGGTAACTTCATTCATCCGCAACTGCCACACCAGTGACTAACACTTACATTTCTCACAACACTGAGAGTGTGCGGCCAGAGCCTTGTTGGTTTCACACTCGCTTCGGCAACCAGGCATGTGACTGCTCACACCACACAATCACCAAATGTAACATGCAGTCTGCAATAGCCATTCTGGATTGCTACACTCTTTAAAGTCACCTACTGCTCAAGCACGTAGGCCAAGCTAGTTTGTCCTGTTTACAAGTGACAGTATTATACTGTTCGTGTTAGACATCTCAACAAATCAATGTTTCCTTATCAACATTGGCTCTGAAATGAGCACCATTCCCGGAGAACAACCACAAATGAAACTTACGACATCTGCCACCAAACTGCATGCAGCAAACAATATGTGTATCAGGCTATTTGGAATTGTTACACGCACCATGGTCCTTGGGTTGCACAAGAAATTTACACAACAATTTGTGGTCGAAGGTACTGGTGAACCAGTCTTGGATGCAGATTTTCTCCATTGATTTCCATCCTGTCCTGACCGATGAGAAGGTATCCTCAGGCTAACCAGTATGAGAGTCAGTAATTCAATACGGCTTAGGAGGGAACTACAGGGTGTGTCAAAAAGAATCATCCGATTTTAAAAAATTGTAACTATTATGTTATTTGAGATAAGTGCATGAAAACTGTACTGTTGGAAAGAGCAAACTCTCGAGTTTTACATGGTTCCCTCTGGGTAGCAGCATCTGGAAGTGCGGGAATTTTTAAATCAAAGGATTACCAAATGATGGATTGGTTGCACTGAACCAAGTGATTCAGCCTTACATTACTGGCCTCCAAGGTCACTGGACCTGACTGTATGTGATTATTTCTTGTGTGGGTTTATAAAAGACTCTGTTTATGTGCCTCCATTACCAACAACAAATTCAGACATTGCATAACAGTAGCTGTGGAAACTGTAACTCAAGACATGCTTACTGCGGTGTGGGAACAATTTTGAATACCGCATTGACATATGCCATGCAGCTCAAGGGGGGCATATTGAACTCCTATGAAAAGGTATGAAACAAAACTCCGAGTTTCCATTAATCAAAAAACAAAATTCATTGTATATGTTTATTAGTTTCCGAAATGTGCCAAATCAGATGATTCTTTTCGATACATCCTGTATTATAGTACAACCCCCTTCACTCTCTATGTATGATGTCTACGTGTTCAGCTACTTAATGACTCCCGACTTGGAATTAAAAACAATGATGGAGAGTTATGAAGAACGAAAAAAGGAGACACTCAGGCTACAGAATGATAATTTAGAATTGAAAACTCAAATACTTCCATTAGGAAGGGAACTGGATGCCACACAATCATACCTACACTGGTTACAGAAGGAATAGCACCATTATCTGCAAATACCCAGCATGGATGAGAAATCACTCACCATGATGTCAGTGAATGGTACATATGGACAGTCAGGGTGTACTGCAATGCACAACCCAGTACAGTGATCTTTTCTAACGATGTGCATGCATCCCCTGCGTATGCCCCCCATGTTACCCACATGATGTGTGTGATTTATGGACAGACACACACTAGTCACAACACTATGCACAAAATTAACGTCGTATCAAGTCCACCGGCTTACAACAAAACACGCAGGTTGGCATCAGGTGGACAATGAGCAGCCAAAAGTACTATGAATGAATTATCTTAAGCAGGCATAGCCAGGCTGTCGGACAGCCTGTGAGCTTTGCCCAAACTTTTAGTTCCTAAGAAAGACAGAACATACAAATAATGTGGTGATTATTGGACTCTGAATGCCTGCACAGGACATGCCCATTACCCAACATCGAACACCCAAGACTTTACTCAGATCTTAGCAGATGCTTCCATGTTCAGCATTCCATACTGTAAAGAAGCTTAACTCCAAATTCCTGTGGCTGCCAAGGACAGACCCAAAACTGCAAAAATAACACCATTAAAGCTCTATAAATTATTGTTCATGTTGTACAGTCTGGAAACATGCAGTCCAAATATGACAACATTTTGTAGATAAAATTTTCCTCAATTCTCTGTCATGCTAAGTTTTTGGGTGTACATGAAGATGAGGATCTTAATTGGAGAATTCGTATTTTGGATCTCTTAAAGCAACTAAGTTCAGCAACTTTTGCAACCAAAATAATTGATAATCTTGAGAATATAGAAATTAACAAGCTAACATACTTTGCAAACGTTCGCTCTCTGATGTCATACAGAATAATATTTTGGGGCAACTCAACACCTGGGCAAAATGTATTCATTGCTCAATGCAAAGTGGTTAGAATAATGTGTGGAGCTCATAGTCACACATCTTTTAGGCATCTGTTTAAAATGTTAGGATTTCTTACAACACCCTCAGAGTACATTTACTCTGTAATAAAATTTGTTCTCAACAACATGGACCAGTTTAAAAACAATAGTGACATTCATGTTTCTAATACCAGAAGAAAGAAAGAAAGACTTACACTGTCATCTACTTAACCTATCTTTGGTACAGAAAGGGGTAAAATATGCTGCTGTAAAACTTTTCGATAAATTACCAGACAAAATAAAATGACCTATATGTATAATATACACAGTTTGTGCCACTTAAGGGAATGGGCTAAGTAATAAAAATTTTAAGTAAAAAAAAAAAAAGGAAAGAAAGAAAAAAAAACTTGATTGATGTGTGCATTTCCTATGCACTTGACACATTCCATATCATAATGGTACCTTTAGATTGATCAATGGAAACCGCAACTAACATACAAACATTTCATTCTGTTTCTCGTACTTGGACAAGTTGTTGTTGTTGTTGTTTTTTTTTTCCCCCTCTGCAAGATCATGGGGAACATTTTTGAGACCTTCAACATTTCGAGTAGTGATGAATGATGACAAGTGCCAACTTTGACAATCCAAAGTGACATTTCCAGAACACTCCATCAGTTGAACTGGGTTCGACTCATGACCAAGCACTAGAGCTCATCTGTCAAATCGCACCGTCCAGGAACTATCAAGAGTTTTAGCAATTGCTCAGCATGATTAATTTTTATAGACATCACATGCCACAAGTGGCAGCCATACAGGCAGTGTTGATGGACACACAGGCTGGAAAAAACACACAAGGCAACCTGTCTCTCACTTGGTCTCCCAAAATGTAACTGACCTTTGACCACAGCAAGCTCAGCTTGCTACATACTACATTAGCCTATCAGATCTTGACAGCTCCTTTGTCAATTAACTGTGACATGAGTGAAACTGCAATTTGTGCAGCTACTTTAGCAGACAGTGTGGGTGAGCTACAAACATTATGTTTCTTCTCACAGAAGCTAACCGAGTCTCACTGTAAGTGGTCAGCTTATGATCAAGAACTGCTAGCCATGTACGAGGCAGTGTGACACTTCAAGCCCTATGTTGAGGGCAGACCACTCACAATTTACACAGACAAACGTCTGCTAGCAGATTCCATACTCAGTCTGGTAAAAGATTGTTCTCCATATTGTTTCCACTACCTTGATTATGTTGCATAATTAACCACTGATGTTAAACACCTCAAGAGTGAAGACAGCGTTATGGTGGATTACATGTTTTGAGAAAACGCACTGTTAGTTGACATCAATTATGACAAACTCACCAAGGCTCAACAATAGGATCCCCATATCTGCACTCTTTTAAAAGATACTATGAGCGGTGCACCATCTGTGATTCCTTGATTCCTCCACACAAGTCTGGTGTGATGTATCATAACACTGCTCTGAATGCTAGTTGCGCTAAATGTGAGAAAGACTGTCTTCAATAGCTTGCACTGACTATTTCACCCAGGAGTGTGTCCTGCTACCACACTTGTTATTATGGTTCTGATTTGTCTGGCCTGACTGGAAACAAGACAGCAAACTGTGGACTCAAATCTGCATGACTTTCCAACGATGCAAGACTGGTCAACAAGCTGCGGGCTTTCAGATATGGTGATGAAATGATGTAGTGTGGTGGCCCCCGACTACGTACCCTCTGACTCAGAGTTGAAATAGTAGAAGTTTTTGGCTGGTTTTGTTGTCTAGGGGCTGGGATATGTAGTTGCCACATTACAAGCCAAACACTGCTGAGTCTACAGTATACAATATGAGTATATACATGAATCAAATGGTCGAAGGTTCCTATCACTTGGCAATTATGAATGCAATGTAGAAATTTATAAATGAAAGACTGCAATTAAATAAAATCTGCAGGTACTATCTTAACGACTTTAAATGATGAGTAGGATAGTAGAAGTACTTTTGAGAATGTGGTATATTTCTGCAAAACACTTACTGGGGTCGATCTACATCTACATCTACATTTATACTCTGCAAGACACCCAATGGTGTGTGGCGAAGGGCACTTTATGTGCCACTGTCATTACCTCCCTTTCCTGTTCCAGTTGCATATGGTTCGCGGGAAGAACGACTGCCAGAAAGCCTCCGTGCATGCTCGAATCTCTCTGATTTTACATTTGTGATTTCCTCGGGAGGTATAAGTAGGATGAAGTAATATATTCGATACCTCATCCAGAAACACACCCTATCGAAACCTGTACAGCAAGCTACACCGCGATGCAGGTCACCTCTCTTGCAGAGTCTGGCACTTGAGTTTGCTAAACATCACCATAACACTATCATGCTTACCAAATAACCCTGGATCTTCTCTATCTCCCCCGTAAACTCGACCTGGTACGGATCCCAAACTGATGAGCAATATAGGTCGAATGAGTGTTTTGTAAGCCACCTCCTTCGTTGATGGACTACATTTTCTAAGGAATCTACCAATGAATCTCAACCTGGCACCCACCTTACCAACAATTAATTTTGTATTATCATTCCACTTCAAATCGTTCTGCACACATACTCCCAGATATTTTACAAAAATAACTGCCACCAGTGTTTGTTCTGCTATCATATAATCATACAATAAAGGATCCTTCTTTCTATGTATTCACAATACATTACATTTGTCTATGTTAAGGGTCAGTTGACACTCCCTGCACCAAGTGCCCATATCTGCCTGCATTTCGCTGCAATTTTCTAATGCTGCACTTCTCTGTATACTACAGCATCATCCGCGAAAAGCCACATGGAACTTCAGACACTATCTACTAGGTCATTTATATATATTGTGAAAAGCAATGGTCTCATAACACTCCCCTGTGTCACGCCAGAGGTTACTTTAATGTCTGTAGACATCTCTTCATTGAGAACAACATGCTGCAGCCACACACCTGATCTGATATTCCGTAGGCTCTTATTTTGTTTATCAGGCGAAAGTGCGGAACTGTCTCGAACGCCTTCCAGAAGTCAAGGAAAGTGGCATCTACCTGGGAGCCGGTATCTAATATTTTCTAGGTCTCTTGAACAAATAAAACGAGTTGGGTCTCACACGATCGCTGTTTCTGGAATCCATGTTGATTCCTACAGAGTAGATTATGGGTTTCCAGAAACGACATGATACGCGAGCAAAAAACATGTTCTAAAATTCTACAACACATCAACATCAGAGATATAGGTCTACAGTTTCCCGCATCTGCTCGACGACCCTTTATGAAGACTGGGACTACCTGTGCTCTTTTCCAATCATTTGGAACCTTCCGTTCCTCTAGAGACTTGCGGTACACGGCTGTTAGTAGGGGGGCAAGTTCTTTCGCGTACTCTGTGTAGAATCGAATTGGTATTCCATCAGGTCCAGTGGACTTTCCTCTGTTGAGTGATTTCAGTTGCTTTTCTATTCCTTGGACACTTATTTTGATGTCAGCCATTTTTTCGTTTCTGCGAGGATTTAGAGAAGGAACTGCAGGGCGGTCTTCCTCTGTGAAATATCGTTGGAAAAAGGTGTTTAGTATTTCAGCTTTACGCGTGTCATCCTCTCTTTCAATGCCAGTATCATCCTGGAATGTCTGGATATGCTGCTTCGAGCCACTTACTGATTTAACGTGAAACCGGAACTTCCTAGGATTTTCTTTCAAGCTGGTACATAGAATTTTACTTTAGAATTCACTGAACACTTCTTGCATAGCCCTCCTTACACTAACTTTGACATTGTTTAGCTTCTGTTTGTCTGAGAGGTTTTGGCTGCGTTTAAACTTGCAGTGAAGCTCTCTTTGCTTCCGCAATAGTTTCCTACCTTTGTTGTTGAACCACGGTGGGTTTTTCCTGGCCCTAACAGTTTTACTCGGCACATACATGTCTAAAACACATTTTACGATTGCCTTGAACTTTTTCCATAAACATTCAACATTGTCAGCGTCGGAACAGAAATTTTCGTTTTGATCTGTTAGATAGTCTGAAATCTGCCTTCTTTTACTCTTACTAAACAGATAAACCTTCCTCGGTTTTTTTATATTCCTATTAACTTCCATATTCAGGGATGCTGCAACGGCCTTATGATCACTGATTCCCTGTTCTGCACTTACAGAGTCGAATAGTTCGGGTCTGTTTGTTATTAGTAGGTCCAAGATGTTATCTCCGCGAGTCAGTTCTCTGTTTAATTGCTCGAGATAATTAAATAAAATAAATGTTGAATAACAGGGAAACAATAGATTCCTACTACATGTAATTAGTTATGAACAACAACATAGCTCATGAGATATTCACTTCTAAATGCATGCAATGGCTTCACTGTAGAAGCCACGGAAATCTCACAAGTGCACAAGTTGGCACTCCAAAGTATTTCTATCTGCCACAACCACATGCAAACCGCTCCACACTCTCCAAGCCACTGCCATGACCATGCGCCCATTGTGCCGTCACGTCGAGCACTCCCTGTGTCCTGTGCTACTCTCCAAAATGCCGCACTGTTCAGAACTGCTCGTCCAGCACCTCCTATGTCCTGTGCCATACTGTCCCTTGCACTGTCCTGAACTGCCCGTGCCCTCTTCAGAAAAAGATCCTCCTCCTCCAGTTCCATACAGTCTCTCCATGTGTCCATTTTGGAACGATCGCTGTGATTGGCTAGAGTGCTCCTGCTCTGTCTCCAAGCCAACACACACTCACGAACATATTGAAACACTTTCGAAATACTGGATTTACATTCAAATAACTTGAAATTGAGTAAATATTCCTATGGCTGGACCATAAACACACATTATTAAATACATAAACAAATTAAATAAACATATACCAAAGGAATAGCATCAAAAGGTAGGCCAGTAGCCTAATGTCTCTGTGCTTTCTAAAACACAGTAAATATTTAACCTATTTCTTCATGAATAGTATATATCGGATTTAAACAAAGACATAGATGAATAAATATATTTATAAGCATGCTGTTACCATTTTTTCATGTAACTGTGGAGTGCTTATGGCCTGACACGATCGATAGTAATTGGCCACTTAGCCCTCCAATAAGTTGTGTAATATTCAGTTACATGCCTGTAATTTATACCAATTTAGGTTTACACTAATAGCTTTCTAAAGACACTTCAATCGACAAAATCGGATGAACCATTTAGATTTTGGAAGTCCATTGCTGGGTGTTACTTGCATAATTTACAATCAGATACTAAAATTTAAACTAATAAAGATATTGAAAATCTGATTACACCATCAGAATCATCGTGCAAATAATGGTAATGTACATGTTTCTTTTTGGGGTATCGTGATTCATCCAGTTGCTGTTAATTTCCACATGAATTGTGAAATGTCTGCCTTCAAGGTTTCACAAAGTCCACCATCTTTGGCACTCCCGGCATGTCTCCTTCATCGACACAGCATCACCATGGAATTCCCAGCCATGCAGTCCCTAGACCCTGGCTAATGTTCGGCACCACGTGCCCACCGACGAGCTGTGGCCTGCCGAGAGGCCCCAGCCTGGCCACACCAACTCCGAACTTAGAATATTTCAGGGCACCACAACTCACACGTTACCCCACAACGCACATCAGAAGCATGAGTGATAAGAAATCCTAAAGGCCAGTTACAAAATGTCCACCTCAATATGGTTGGCCCAATACCAGAGTCGGAAGGTTATCAGTGTACTCTTTCTGTGACTGACTGCATCACTTGTTGGGTCAAGGTGACACCCTTGCTGCATGTAATGGTGAAAACGGTGGCAAGACCATTTGTGCAATTGTGGATATTGTGCTGCTACTGCCCAGCATCCATCACTACTGACCAGAAACGCTAATCTGAGTTCATACTGTTCTCCAAGCTATGTAACCTTTGCAGTGTTCAGTGCTAAGCACCAGAGCCTACCATCTACAAGCTATGGACTGGTGAAATCCTGGCATTGAACACTCGAGGCAGCAGTTTTGTGTTATAGGGACCAGTGGACAGAGTCCTCAGCCTGGGTTCTATTGGGTCTTCTTTCCACATTTAAGAAGACTTTAGCACAGATTTTATACAGTGATCTGCTCAACCTATCAGTAGAATTCATCTCCGCATTACACCAATGCCCACTGCGGAGCTACCAGTCCTAGTCCAAGAGTGAAATAACACACCACATGAATAAGAATACCACCGTCCCAGTCCCTAGGCTCACCAAAAAGTTTTGTACACAAGGCTCTGGCAGAATGCAAGAACATCATGTTATGGGATGGTACAATCAAAATAGCACTGCATCCACTATATTCTGGACTGCACTGGGTACTGAAATGGAGAGAGAATTCATCTGATATACTACTACATAAGAAGCCACCTCCATGTTTTGTCTCAAACATGCCTAGATTTTACAAGACATACCCAACACAGACAATGCAAGGGCTGCTCAGACATAAGACTACACTCGCTTTGCTACGGGGCACGGTGGAACATCAGACATTCAGAACACTAACAACAATTTCAAGGTAAGCCTTGATGTGCAACAATTCCAACCCAATGAAATAAGCATAAAACCAGTGGTTGATGTGGTTTTTGTTGAAGAACAGCATGAGGAACAACAGGTTGAGAAGTGTTTTATTTCCAAACAGTTCACTCGCTGCTACATGATACCCAATCGCATTGAACCAGAAGCGATAACATCAGGGCTGTCAGCTGACAGTTTTCTAATCATCGCAGCTCCTAGGAAACAACTGCCTTCAGCAAGCATGTGTGAATAGAAGGGCAACACTACACCACCTCTTTCATCACCACCGCAATCAACCATTCCACCATCACAATTCGAGAACTTCAAACATGGTGCTGCATAGATGACACCCATCAGATCAGTATGAAGTACAACCCAAAGCTGAAAAAATTCAGCTTTGGATTGTGCTTTGTACTAGTCTAATGGGTGTTTATGCTGCACTGTTTGAAAGACCACCTATTTCTCTTCATGCGAATCCATGTGTGGCATGCCCCTACGCCTGGAGAATGGTCCTCCTCCATGAGAGGCTTTCTATAAGATCTAGGATTGAAGAGGACATTCTCTTGCATGCCATGTACCAGGAATATATAATTTTAACATATTTTAATCTTACTTACACATCCTTTGTGGACACTGGGTAGTGCTTTCCTTGTTAGAAATAAACAGTTTTTACAAGCGTAGCGAATTTTATCATTGAAAATAAATACGACTTTGGCAGCAATATAAGTTTAGGACTCCTACAGGGGAGAATGTCTTTTATCACTCTAGCCTGCTGAGTTCAATCATTAGTTGCACCTTTGTCTCTGTTGTACATCCATTGTCAGGAATAAAATATGAGTTAACTGAATTCTGTAAACTTGCTCCCACTGGAATCTCTACAGACAGCTTATATTGTTTTATGTAGAGGTACATAAATCCTTAATTTGAGGTATTAGACCAAGAAACAACAGCTAGATTGTGTAAGAGAAACAACAGGGGAATTTTTCAAATCACATTATTCTTGAAGTAATTCACTTTATTATCAATGGCAGTAGAGTAGCACTGATCAGAATCGGGTATTAGTATGTCAGTGTACTTTGCAGAAATACCCTGCAGTAACTTCTTGTGTCATAATGTGTAACATAACTTCTTCCACCAAATCCACGAAGACTCTTTCATGATGGGATTTATGGAACATGATGTACGAAGACATAGACCATTGTAATGGAAAGGAATTTGAAAGTAAACTGTTAGCATATATAATGACAAAATAATATATATATTTCAGGGTAATATCAATCATTCGCCATGACTGAAGAGGGAAAGAATTAAAAGCTATAGGATCAATGTGAAATCTCATAAGTTAACAAACTCTCCTTGAGAAACAAAACAGTTTTTGAGATGCATTTATACATGCAGGTTACAGTGCAGCATACAATATTGTATGGAAAAGATAAACATTTTTGAAGGGTATCATGATTAAATCATGAATACTTGATATCAATGGAATTTTGTGTTCAGAAAAGTCAAAGAATGTCACAAACAAGGTTAATGCTGAAAGTTATCAAAGGAATCAAATTGATTTTATGAGACATAGTGTCACATTTACTGTCAAGAACAGCTCAGTTTGCATTTTTTTTTTTTTTTTTTTTTAAATTGGTTGTTAATGTCAGAATGGTTTCTACTACAAGGCCACAGCCAACTAATTACCCTGCCCCATCTTCATCCAAGGAGAGCTGTAAGTTTGAAGATACCTGTATATATGTTATAAATATGTTCCTCAGAAAGCTTTCTTACATATGACCTTTGAAAGAATCTGAAAGGTTATCAAAAAGTTTTCATATGTTTCAAAAAAGATGTGCCAACTATGGGAATACCACTTACTATTACATGCAACAGAACAGTCAGTGGAGCAATGTAAAGCCAGACAAATATCTACATTTATTGGTGTCTTTCTTCTCAAGAATGCCATTAAAGCAGTATCATATTTTTGTTGTGTAACTGTCTTAGAGGTGAAACATTGTAATTGTCTTGCTCGTGAATGACATTAGATTACAAGAACTGACTCAGTTGCAGCTTTTAAAGTCATAATATTCTACTGAACAAAATTAAGATGTCTCATTATGTAGAATGTCTTTGACAGTTTGTCAGGTCGAAGATGACTTTATCCCATGGTATCCCATGGTATGTGGTATAAACAGAGATAATAAGCTTATAAAATTTTGGCAGGTAGCATACATCCATACAGACGTATTGTAAAGGTTAGTGCCTTGCCAATGCAAACCACTTTCTTCTGTCACTGACTCTTCATTTCAGGTCCACGTAATTGTCACATCCTTATCCTATTCTCAATGTCTTCTAAATACTTCTTCCTAGCTCGTCCTGTTTCTTCCCTTCCTTCCTAGCACTTTCCCTTGGGAAATGTTAAAAATGAAAGTGTTGTATCTGATGACATGTCCAATAAATTTTATTTTTCTGTTTTCCATTTCCTTTAGTACATCAAACAATGTTGATTGTTGCTGATACATTTAAGTCCACTACAGTGTCCTGGCTACCTCCTCTGAGCCGCATTCCATCTTCTAACCTGAGAAGAAAGAATATCCTTTGTAGGGAGTACAAGAAAATCTGTTACAGCCAGCAGTTGCCAATTTATGAGGATATACCTGTTGTCGGAATCAATAGACTGTACATATTCCCCACTCAGAACACCTAGAAACCTGGCGACCCATAACATTAGCCTCCACAAAGTCTGGACGCAAGAATGGTGTAGCAACACTCCATCAGAGCTTCACAGCTTTCTCCAAGCCAACAGCAAACCAGGGGAACTTGATCTTTCCCAGAGGATGTGGAGTACACTCGACAGAATCTGGACTAACCATGTGAGATACAATGACCTACTGTATAGGTGGGGAAAGATTACCATTGCAGAGAGATTTTCAAAGACAGAGTGTCCCCAAAACTTTTGCCCTAGAAACTCCCCAGACTACAGTAGATGATAAGAATTATATAAATTTGTAAATAATGTACATTTTTTTATTTTATTTATACAGTGATGTCTAATTGCCACGCAATTAATAATAATAGTTAATAATCTCATTGTTGACTTCTGTTAAGACTTCCAGATTAGTTTTTCTTTCTGACCAGCTTGTTCTTGTCATTTTCTGCAATATCCACATTTCAGTAGCTTAAAGTCATTTCCTTTCCAATTTACTCAGAGTCTAACTTTCACTTTCATACAGATGACTTTTAAAAGGATTTCCTGTCACGTTGTTGTTGTTGTTGTGGTCTTCAGTCCAGAGACTGGTTTGATGCAGCTCTCCATGCTTCTCTATGCAGTGCAAGCTTCTTCATCTCCCAGTACCTACTGCAACCTACATCCTTCTGAATCTGTTTAGTGTATTCATCTCTTGGTCTCCCTCTACAATTTTTACCCTCCACGCTGCCTTCCAATAGTAAATTGGTGATCCCTTGATCCTCAGAATATGCCGTAACAACGGATCCCTTCTTCTAGTCAAGTTTTCCCACAAATTTCTCTTTTCTGCAATTCTATTCAGTACCTCCTCATTAGTTATGTGATCTACCCATCTAATCTTCACCATTCTTCTGTAGCACCACATTTCGAAAGCTTCTATTCTCTTCTTGTCCAAACTAATTATCACCTATGTTTCACTTCTATACATGGGTACACTCCATACAAATACTTTCAAAAACATCTTTCTGACACTTAAATCTATACTCGATGTTAACAAATTTCTCTTCTTCAGAAACGCTTTCCTTTTCATTGCCAGTTTACATTTTATATCCTCTCTACATCGACCATCATCAGTTATTTTGCTCCCCAAATAGCAAAACTCCTTTACTACTTTAAGTGTCTCATTTCCTAACCTAATTCCCTCAGCGTCGACAGACTTAATTCGACTACATTCCATTATCCTCATTTTTCTTTTGTTGATGTTCATCTTATATCCTCCTTTCAAGACACTGTCCATTCCATTCAGCTGCTCTTCCAGGTCCTTTGCTGTTTCTGACAGAATTAGAATGTTATCAGTGAACCTCAAAGTTTTTATTTCCTTTACTGCTTGCTCAATATACTGATTGAATAACAATGGGGATAGGCTACAACCCTATCTCACTCCCTTCCCAACCATTGCTTCCCTTTCATGTCCCTCGACTATTACAACTGTCATCTGGTTCCTGTAAACATTGTAAATAGCAGCCTTTCGCTCCCTTTATTTTACCCCTGCCACCTTCAGAATTTGAAAGAGAGTATTCCAGTCAACATTGTCAAAAGCTTTCTCTAAGTATACAAATGCTAGAAACATAGGTTCTCCTTTCCTTAATCTATTTTCTAAGATTAGTCATAGGGTCAGTATTGCCTCATGTGTTCCAATATTTCTACGGAATCCAAATTGATCTTCCCTGAGGTTGGCTTCTATCAGTTTTTCCATTCATCTGTAAAGAATTCGCATTAGTATTTTGCATCCATGGCTTATTAAACTGATAGTTCGGTAATTTTCACATCTGTCAACACCTGCTTTCTTTGGGATTGGAATTATTATATTCTTCTTGAAGTGTGAGGGTATTTTGCCTGCCTCATACATCTTGCTCACCAGATAGTAGAGTTTTGTCAGGACTGGCTCTCCCAAGGCTGTCAGTAGTTCTAATGGAATGTTGTCTACTCCCGGGGCCTTGTTTCGACTTTGGTCTTTCAGGGCACTGTCAAACTCTTCACACAGTATCATATCTACTATTTCATCTTCATCTACATTCTCTTCCATTTCTATAATATTGTCCTCAGAAACATCGCCCTTGTATAGACCCTCTATACACTCCTTCCACCTTTCTGCTTTCCCTTCTTTGCTTAGAACTGGGTTTCCATCAAAGCTCTTGATATTCATACAAGTGGTTCTCCTTTCTCCAAAGGTCTTTTTAATTTTCCTGTAGGCACTATCTATCTTACCCCTAGTGAGATAAGCCTCTACATCCTTACATTTGTTCTCTATCCATCCCTGCTTAAACATTTTGCACTTGCTGTCTATCTCATTTTTGAGACGTTTGTATTCCTTTTTACCTGCTTCATTTACTGCATTTTTATATTTCCTCCTTTCATCAATTAAATTCAATATTTCTTCTGTTACCCAAGGATTTCTATTGGCCCTTGTCTTTTTACCTACTTGATCCTCTGCTGCCTTCACTACTTCATCCCTCAAAGCTACCCATTCTTCTTCTACTGTATTTCTTTCCCCCATTACTGTCAATTGTTCCTTTATGCTCTCCCTGAAACTCTGTACAACCTCTTGTTCTTTCGGTTTATCCAGGTCCCATCTCCTTAAATTCCCACCTTTTTGCAGTTTCTTCAGTTTTAATCTACAGGTCATAACCAATAGATTGTGGTCAGAGTCCACATCTGCCCCTGGAAATGTCTTACAATTTAAAACCTGGTTCCTAAATCTCTGTCTTACCATTATGTAATCTATCTGATACCTTCTAGCATCTCCAGGCTTATTCCATGTATACAACCTTCTTTTATGATTCTTGAACCAAGTGTTAGCCATGATTAAGTTATGCTCTGTGCAAAATTCTACCAGGCGGCTTCCTCTTTCATTTCTTTTCCCCAATCCGTATTTACCTACTATGTTTCCTTCTCTCCCTTTCCCTACTCTTGAATTCCAGTCACCTATTACTATTAAATTTTCGTTTCCCTTTGCTATCTGAATAATTTCTTTTATCTCATCATACATTTCATCAATCTCTTAGTCATCCGCGGAGCTATGTGGCATATAAACTAGTACTTCTGTGGTAGGTGTGGGCTTCGTATCTAACTTGGCAACAATAATGTGTTCACAATTCTGTTCGTAGTAGCCTACCCGCATTCCTATTTTCCTATTCATTATTAAACCTACTCCTGCATGAAACTTATTTGATTATGTATTTCTAACCCTGTATTCACCTGACCAAAAGTCTTGTTCCTCTTGCCACTGAACTTCACTAATTCCCACTATATCTAACTTTAACCTATCCATTTTCCTTTTTAAATTTTCTAACCTACCTGCCCGATTAAGGTATCTGACATTCCACGCTCCAATCCATAGAATGCCAGTTTTCTTTCTCCTGATAACAACGTCCTCCTAAGTAGTCCCCGCCCGGAGATCCAAATGGGGTACTATTTTACCTCCAAAATATTTTACCCAAGAGGACGCCATCATCACTTAATCATACAGTAAACTGCATGCCCTCGGGAAAAATTACGGCTGTAGTTTCCCCTTCCTTTCAGCCGTTCGCAGTACCAGTACAGCAAGGCTGTTTTGGTTAGTGTTATGAGGCCAGATCAGTCAATCATTCAAACTGTTGCCCTGCAACTACTGAAAAGGCTGCTGCCCCTCTTCAGGAACCACACATTTGTCTGGCCTCTCAACAGATACCCCTCCGTTGTGCTTGCACCTACGGTATGGCTATCTGTATCGCTGAGGCACGCAAGCCTCCCCACCAACGGCATGGTCCATGGTTCATGGGGGTATGTATATGTATGTATGTATGTAAATAAAATAGAAAGAAACTTCCACATGGGAAAAATATATTAAAAACAAAGATTCCAAGACTTACCAAGCGGGAAAGAGCCGGTAGACAGGCGCAATAAATAAAACACACACACAAAATTCCTAGCTTTCGCATCCGACAGTTGCTTCTTCTGAAGAAGCAACCGTCAGTTGCGAAAGCTAGAAATTTTGTGTGTGTGTTTTATTTATTGTGCCTGTCTATCGGCGCTTTCCCGCTTGGTAAGTCTTGGAATCTTTGTTTTTAATATATGTATGTATTATGTTTACTGGTTAAAATGTTTTTATTTCTCATAAATGCCTGTTTTGCCAATAAAACCCCTCTGTTCTCCATTAAGCATTTGTTGTCCTATGTGACAGTACTACCGAGATGTTGAAATTGGTTCACCTGATCAGTCCTGATGTCAACAGTTTTTAAATTATATTTGTTTCTCCTGTATTATCATTACTCTTATTTTCCATTTGTTCACCTTTAATTTCCACAGTTTAAGTGTCTTATAGGACTTTTGGCATTTTATTCACTTCTTTTTTGGAGTCGGAAACTAATATGATTTCAGCAAATCTGACACAATGTACCCTTTCACGTTTGAGTTTTATTACTTTTGACTTCTCCTTCATCAACTGAACAGCTTCTTCAAGAAAACATTAAATAAATATGGTGATAGGTGACATCCTTTTCTAACTACTCTTGCTCTACTTTATTGATGTTTATTGTTGTACTTTGGTTCTGATACAGCTGATTAATCATTCTTCTGTCCTCCCAGTTCACTGCCATTTTCTTCATACTTCTAAAGAGTAGATACCAGTTCACATTGTCAAAAGCTTTCTGTAAGTCAACAAAAGTGAGATAAGTCCATCTATTTATGTCCATCCTTGTCTCCAATACCATGT
The DNA here is from genome assembly GCF_023897955.1 of Schistocerca gregaria. NCBI lineage: Eukaryota > Metazoa > Arthropoda > Insecta > Orthoptera > Acrididae > Schistocerca > Schistocerca gregaria. Next base: position 791,819,895 of record NC_064921.1, read on the forward strand.
ACAAGGACAAAATTGATTCTCTTCTTCCTCTGCACTCTTTAAATTCTAATTGGTCTTCTCCAGCATACTTACCTACCTTTCCTTTTATCCTGCTCTTAACTATTTTAATTTCTGGAGCCATATGATAACACTGATAGTGTTCTTTAACTGGTGCAGGCAGGTGCCTTTCATACCTTAGGTATGGTAAAGGTTACACATTGTGTCAAGTCTTCTGGCATGAGTCCTCTTTCGTAGCACTCATTCTTATTTGAAATAACTGGTCTTTCATGTTGTTACCTAAATTTTAAGTAATTCTGCAGTGATGTCATCAACACGATACATTTTCTTCTTTCAGACTCCTAAAGGCATATTCAAATTTGTGTCTCAGGATTGGGAGATCTTGCATTTTCTCACATTCATTTATGTTTTCAGTTTGATTATTTTCATTCTTGAAGTCCCTGTCATTGTACAGTAATTCTGTATATCATCCTCTTAATTTTTACAACAGTTTTTGTTCTAGGTTTGTACTGAAGGCCTCTGACTTTCATATAAGCTCAACCCTGTGTTTTCTTTTTCTGATCTTCCTCTATCTCTTTACCAATACTTGTTTCTCTGTCTTTCGCTATGGTTGGATTTTTAATTCTTTTTTAGTCATCTACATTGTTTTCCTTCCTGAATTTATTCCTTTTCTCAATTAAATTTAGTAAGGAGCCGGACAAAAACATCGAAGCACCATGAGAAGTGCATGCTTGACCATAAATGCAGATGCAAACCAAACCTGCAAGTTGCACTGCTCTATTTGACCATGAACAACACCTGTGCAATGTCCTTAGTATGTTGCAAGTGGCAGTCGTGGTCAGAACAGTATTCTGTGTAGATGTGAGTATATCAGAGATAAGTACATTCGAGTGTGGCCAAATTATTGGTGTTCGTATTGTGGATGCTTCCACAACAAAGGTAGCCAAAGTGTTTGGTGTTTAAAAGGGCATGCTAATGAAGACTTATATTGCATACAGGAAAAGCGGAATACTTGTCCGCTAAAACACACCGCAGATGGAAGTATGTATTGAGTGATCATGACAGTCGGTCACTGAAAAAAGATTGTGGAGAAAAATAAGGGGACGAGAACTACAAAAGTCACTGCAGAACTTAGTGTCACATTTGTGAAGCTGGGAATTGCAGGGTGAGATGGAATTCCAAAGCTACTCATCCCGGATGCAAATGCCCATAATAGGAAATCGTGGCGCAGAAGCCATAAAACCTGGACTGTGGAGCAGTGGAAGAAAGTCATTTGATTGGGTGTGTCTTGTTTTGCACTGTTTCCAACTTCTGGCCAAGTTTATGTCCCAGGAGTACACATGGAGAGAGTTTGGTGGTGATTAGGGCAGCCATATTGTGGTATTCCATGGTCCCCATGGTTAATCTGCAAGGTCGCATTACTGCCGAGGATTGAGAGACCATTTTGGCTGATCAGGTCCATCCCATGTTACAATGTTTATTCCCCAATTGTGATGTTGTTTTCACACAGCTTGAATCATTCAGGTCTGGTTTTCTGAGCACAAGGATGAACTGTCACATTGTTTCACTCAAAATGAAGTGTAAACCTCTGATCTGGTCATCTGTTTTATTTCACTTTTTATCCTGTTAATAAGTCATGCAAGTCACCAGCCAACTAACAAATCACAAAAAAATGTCTCATTTTTTACTTATGAAACATCAAGGTTAAAAAAAAAAAAAAAAGAAATGTGTACATTAATAGTAACTTGCGTTCCACCCAAGTCAGATGATTTTGACATTTGTAACACTTGAAAATTGCCTAAGGCTGAAATCTAGATTGCATAATTAAGCATATCGTACAGTCAAATGGCAATTATATCTACAAGTAAGTTTTACAAGACTGTGACTCCACATGAAGTAAAAATCATCAGTAAAATGACTTGTTCAACTTTATTACGATTTATCCTGCACAATGATCAATGGAACATGAAACTAACTAACTACAAACAAGAAATCAAAGCAACACATTCTTTATTTGGACCTATCCTCCACACGACGGCTAGTGACACACTTTTAAAATCTTCCAGTCCCTTCATAGCAAACAGATGAAAATAATAATAATAATAATAATAATAATAATAATAATAATAATAATAATAATAATTAGAGTGACAGTAACTGGATGGCAATGAAGAAATGATAACATCTCCTGAAAGATATGATCCTATGTACCAGAATACATTTAGTAATTCAATGACATGCTTACTAACACAGACAGATTTAAATGATTTACTTCACGACATAGAACTCGGGGAAACAAACGATAGAACTGATTGGTTTAAGGGTTACAGGAATATAATATTCTCCGGCAAAGTGCCTACAACACCAGCAAATTTACACACAAAGAACACATTTTTGTATCCTTCTTCACAAGAGGGCGACTAACATTTCACAGCAATGCTGCAGGCTTAATGAAAGCATTAGACCTGAAATATAATTGACAGGAATCTAAAGCTTTTTTACAAAATACATCTACTGTTACGCAATAGCATATGTCAGTTTGGCTAAAGAACATTACAAAATTTTGGAAAATATCCCCAGTTAAATTAATTAAACACATTGGGCATAAATGAAAGATCTGTAACAATTTCCAAGTAGCTGTATTATTGGGATTACAACAAGGCTACACAAAATACTCTTGTTCTACATCTACATTCATACTCCGCAAGCCACCCAACGGTGTGTGGCGGAGGGCACTTTACGTGCCACTGTCATTACCTCCCTTTTCTGTTCGAGTCGCATATGGATCGCGGGAAGAATGACTTCTGAAAGCCTCCGTGCGCGCTCGAATCTCTCTAATTTTACATCCGTGATCTCCACGGGAGGTATAAGTAGGGGGAAGCAGTATATTCGATACCTCATCCAGAAACGCACCCTCTCGAAACCTGGCGAGCAAGCTACACCGCGATGCAGAGCGCCTCTCTTGTAGAGTCTGCCACTTGAGTTTGCTAAACATCTCCGTAACGCTATCACACTTACCAAATAACCCTGTGACGAAACGCGCTGCTCTTCTTTGGATCTTCTCTATCTCCTCCGTCAACCTGATCTGGTACGGATCCCACACTGATGAGCAATACTCAAATATAGGTCGAACGAGTGTTTTGTAAGCCACCTCCATTGTTGATGGACTACATTTTCTAAGGACTCTCCCAATGAATCTCAACCTGGTACCCACCTTACCAACAATTAATTTTATATGATCATTCCATTTCAAATCGTTCTGCACGCATACTCCCAGATATTTAAAAGAAGTAACTGCTACCAGTGTTTGTTCTGCTACCATATAATCATACAATAACGGATTCTTCTTTCTATGTATTCACAATACATTGCATTTGTCTATGTTAAGGGTCAGTTGCCACTCCCTACACCAAGTGCCTATCCGCTGCAGATCTTCCTGCATTTCGCTACAATTTTCTAATGCTGCTACTTCTCTGTATACTACAGCATCATCCGCGAAAAGCCGCATGGAACTTCCGACACTATCTACTAGGTCATTTATATAAATTGTGAAAAGCAATGGTCCCATAACACTCCCCTGTGGCACGCCAGAGGTTACTTTAACGTCTTTAGACATCTCTCCATTGATAACAACATGCTGTGTTCTGTTTGCTAAAAACTCTTCAATCCAGCCACACAGCTGGTCTGATATTCCGTAGGCTCTTACTTTGTTTATCAGACGACAGTGCGGAACTGTATCGAACGCCTTCCGGAAGTCTAGGAAAATAGCATCTACCTGGGAGCCTGTATCTAATAATTTCTGGGTCTCATGAACAAATAAAGCGAGTTGGGTCTCACATGATTGCTGTTTCCGGAATCCATGTTGATTCCTACAGAGTAGATTCTGCGTTTCCAAAAACAACATGATACTCGAGCAAAAAACATGTTCTAAAATTCTACAACAGATCGACGTCAGAGATATAGCTCTATAATTTTGTGCATCTGCTCGACGACCCTTCTTGAAGACCGGGACTACCTGTGCTCTTTTCCAATCATTTGGAACCTTCCGTTCCTCTAGAGACTTGCGGTACACAGCTGTTAGAAGGGGGGCAAGTTCTTTCGCATACTCGTTTCTGCGAGGATTTAGAGAAGGAACTGCAGGGCGGTCTTCCTCTGTGAAACAGCTTTGGAAAAAGGTGTTTAGTATTTCAGCTTTCGCATGTCATCCTCTGTTTCAAAGCCATCATCATCCCGGAGTGTCTGGATATGCTGCTTCAAGCCACTTACTGATTTAACATAAGACCAGTACTTCCTAGGATTTGCTGTCAAGTCGGTACATTGAATTTTACTTTCGAATTCACTGAACGCTTCACGTATAGCCCTCCTTATGCTAACTTTGACATCGTTTAGGTTCTGTTTGTCTGAGAGGTTTTGACAGCGTTTAAACTTGGAGTGAAGCTCTCTTTGCTTCCGCAGTAGTTTCCTAACTTTGTTGTTGAACCGCGGTGGGTTTTTCCCGTCCCTCACAGTTTTACTCGGCACGTTTTACAATTGCCTTAAACTTTTTCCATGAACACTCAACATAGTCAGTGTCGGAACAGAAATTTTCGTTTTGATCTGTTAGATGGTCTGAAATCTGCCTTCTATTACTCTTGCTAAACAGATAAACCTTCCTCCCTTTTTTTAATTTCCTATTAACTTCCATATTCAGGGATGCTGCAATGGCCTTATGATCACTGATTCCCTGTTCTGCACTTACAGAGTCGAATAGTTCGGGTCTGTTTGTTATCAGTAGGTCCAAGATGTTATCTCCACGAGTTGGTTCTCTGTTTAATTGCTCTTGGTAATTTTTGGATAGTACACTCAGTATAATGTCACTCGATGCTCTGTCCTACCACCCGTCTTAAACATCCGAGTGTCCCAGTCTATATCTGGTAAATTGAAATCTCCACCTAAGACTATAATATGCTGAGAAAATTTATGTGAAATGTATTCCAAATTTTCTCGCAGCTGTTGTGCCACTAATGCTGCTGAGTGGGGAGGTCGGTAAAAGGAGCCAATTATTAACCTAGCTTGGTTGTTGAATGTAACCACCACCTATAATATTTCACAGGAACTATCCACTTCAACTTCACTACAGAATAATCTACTACTAACAGCGACAAACACGCCACCACCGGTTGCATGCAATCTATCCTTTCTAAACACCGTCTGTGCCTTTGTACAAATTTCGGCTGAATTTATCTCTGGCTTCAGCCAGCTTTCTGTACCTATAACGATTTCAGCTTCGGTGCTTTCTACCAGCGCTTGAAGTTCCGGTACTTTACCAATGCAGCTTCGACAGTTTACAATTACAGTACCGATTGCTGCTTGGTCCCCAGATGTCCTGACTTTGCCCCGCACCCTTTGAGACTGTTGCCCTTTCTGTACTTGCCCGAGGCCATCTCACCTAAAAAACCGCCCAGTCCACGCCACACAGCCCCTGCTACCTGTGTAGCCGCTTGCTACGTGTAGTGGACTCCTGACCTATCCAGCGGAACCCGAAACCCCACCACCCTGTGGCGCAAGTCGAGGAATCTGCAGCCCACATGGTCGCAGAACCGTCTCAGCCTCTGATTCAGACTCTCCACTCGGCTCTGTACCAAAGGTCCACAGTCAGTCCTGTCGACGATGCTGCAGATGGTGTGACTGGGATAGTCCTAATAGAAAATCCCACTTCATAAAAAAGAAATAGCCTCTTTGAAATTGGAAAGCGGGTGAAAAAAATTCCTTTTTTTGTATACCTTCCTTTACAATACACGTTGCACAATGAATTCTTTTGTGAATACAGCCTCTGACTGTACCTGTTCTCAGGTTTCCCTAATATGACAGAGTTAAATTACTTAACTGAAATACTTGATCTTATTATTTCTTAAATTATGAAAAATTGAGCTGCCAGAGTTGGCAGTCGTGTGCATGAGACCTGATTGCTTTTATGGATGAATGGTTTACAATTATTTTTTTCCAATGAAGGCTGTGGCCTAAAGCTCATATGTAAGTGTCTCTTAATTGTGCCCATCTGCAACTTTGTGTGTTATTTTTATGGTAATTAGCAATCCACCTTTTCCTACATTGTTGAAAAATAAGTTTATATTTATGTAGTAAAATAATGTCTAAAAGTGGACATTCCTGTTAAACTATCCCTGATGGAGAAAAACTGAAAACAGATTTCGATTGACCTTTGGAATTGCTTATTTGTCTTCATTGATTAACAATGCACTTCTCTGTTCAGCTGTTAACAACTTTTATTTGTTTGCCTACTACTTTTACTACCTCCTCACATTTCCTTTCATTCTTATCTGATTTTCCAAAATCTTTACAGGATAGAAAATGAGTCTCCCTCTTTTATATTATTTTCTGAACATTTTTTTCAGTGTCCCAAAATGTCTCCATACAGAAATCCTTCACTTTGCTCTATCTAACCTTTTCTGTCACTAAAGTCTACCATTCCAAGCAATCCCTTATAGTAAGAACTGATTTAGGACTACTAGGGTGTAAAATCATAACTGATTCAATTGTTAAACCTTTTATTTATTTTAATTTAATACTGCTTTGCAGCAGTACAAATAAATAAATAATTGAGTAAAATAATTTCTGGGGATGGGTACCCAGAACATACTGTATAAATGTAGTAGCAAATTTAAGTACATTTTATGATACAAATTACTCTTACAAAAATATTTCTTTTTAGGTATGAAATATAGCTGTGAAAAAACATTTTTTTCCAGAATGAATTATGTTATGATTCTCATAAACAAACAAGTTCTGGAAAAAGGCAAATAAAACTCTGCCAACATAGTACTTTACAATTTTCAATTTCTGTACACTTTACACAATTATACATTATAAATTCAGGATAGATGCTGCAAATACTCATTTCTGCATATATTCATATTTTGTAACAATTGTGGTTGACACAAAATTTACTAACGACAAATTAAAAACACAATCAGTTTTACTTCACAGATGTAAAATTCATAGTCCATCGACAAATAGTGTGAAGATAGTTGCCTCTATCAGAACACCCTGGGGCACCATTATAGAAACCACACATAAACCAAGTAAACTGTTACACACAAACTATAAAAGTAAGATTTATTCACAAGCTCAATTTGGAACTATATATGCCAAAAGATAATAAATTTTGAGCTGTATATGAATATGCAAAAATATAATGGCAAACAAAACTTCTCACATAAACAGTGATCATTTTGTTCCTTATGATAAGAGTTGGAGTTTCAGAAGGTAAAAATGAGTTACACTCGTGACCAGCTTAAGAATGCACAATAGATGTGTATTGTTCACAGAACTAGGCTGTCTCTTTGCTGTAGCCAAGACTGGACCAATGCACCTCTCTCTCTCTCTCTCTCTCTCTCTCTCTCTCTCTCTCTGTGTGTGTGTGTGTGGGGGGGGGGGGGGGTATTTGGTTTGTTTTACTCAATTTATCGTTCATAAACAAAAATAGAGTATTAAACTGCATTGTGGAACTCACAATATTGTTTTACGAAATGCTGATAATCTCTAGCTGTTAGTTCATTTTGTGTAATTAACTCTTATGTATCGCACTAAAGCAATTACAATTAACAGTCTCAAAAAATTAAAAGTAAGGATCAATGTACATTAATATAATCTGGTCAATTAAGAATACCTACAATTTGTCAGAATGGACCTCAACACACAGATAATGTACCTGAATGAGTGTGAGTCACGTTACATACAAAATAGCAAACTTTAGGAAGAACGTGAGAAATACAACAATACATAAGATATTCCATATTTCAATGGATACAGTCAATATAATGTAAATATGGTGGCATGTCACTTTCTATAACCTATAAACAGCAGTTTGAAAGAACTGGCATATGCAGAAGGTTGCAGAAACCTACAGCTTTCCTTTTGCTTCTTTCTGAATGCTATTAGTCTGCGCCTGACCTATTCTGCCTGTGCCTATGTCAAACACTGTCCTGTTACATCAATATTACAGTTGCAACATTGCATGAATTACTGGAAGAACAATGACAATATTAATTATTATATACATGAGTAATCAAATATATTCCATTACTGAAGAAATGTTGCAAAGTAGCAATGATAAATTCAGTACAATGAATGGCTTCACGCAACATATTAGAATTTTTGTTAACAGCTGGTATGTCCTGACATCTAATATTTTTTCAGAAAATCTAAAATAATCTGTTATATTCAGTACACACTAGTTCTTTACAACTTTCCAAGATTTCCATATAGTATGACTATATAACGCAATTATTATACATTTACATCTTACCTGCAGAAGCAAGAAAAAGGTTGCTATATACATTTATTACACATTTTAACAAAGTAAATTATGTGTGGGAAGATAATTATAAACATAAAAACAAAATACGCAAACTATACAAGGTTCACAACCGGCAATGTTAAGAAATATCATACTTAGAAGAAAACACAGTCCCAAATACAAAAAAAAGATTAAAATGGTTTTCATTTGACTTATGAAGGGAAGCTTTTACTGGAACCTCTAACCCTTTCCACACAAATTTCGCTTTAAATCATGCATAATTATACTCATCAAAAGTAATAAAGCTACAGGGTTTTACTCTGAAGAGAGATGCCTTGACAGCCTGTTAAACCACTAATGTCCACAATCAATAAAATAATCACTAAATGCACAATATATCACAAGTGTTGCACTTATTTGAACAGTGATTCCTGAAATAGTAGTTCTCATAACTAAATGACCAACACACACAAACAATGTGTTGCTATGTGGCACATACAAATTCATTGAGACACTGATAAGCGAGAGTAATTGACTTTTAAATTTTTGGGTGAAAGAAATCCAACTAAATAGAACAGCATTCTGCCAGGAAGGTTTCTGTGGGTGTGAATGAAATTACAGCAGTCAAAATACAATTTTATGTGGACACCTACATCAGTGTTACAAAATAAAATTTCTGGATGAAAGAATTTTGTGATTGCCATCATCAGCTCCCTAGTAAAGCATGTCACCTGGGTGCCAAATCCAGTGTCCCCTGATTACAGTACATTTGTCTTGTAGATATACAGGTCTGCTACCATCTGTTTCTCTAGATGCTTTCCCCACCCTGCCTCTTTATTTCTCTCCATACAGCCATTAAATGGCAATAATTACAATGACAGTCAACTGGATTTTGGCATGGTATCACTGCGAAAAATGTTTCCATTGCAACTGCTCTGCAGGAAAATTACTCAACATGATGGAATAGTAAGATAGTACGCTCGACAATAACATAATATGTAAAATCCTCATCCAGTCATTCCAATTTTTAAGTTTTCCATGATTTTACAAATACTGAAGTAGAATGAATCTTGCACTCTGCAGTGAAGAGTGCACTGTTTGGAAACTTCAGAGCAGATTGAAATTGTGTGGCAGGGACTCTAACCTAGAATCTTGCATTTCACGTCCAATGCTTTTACCAACTGAGTAATCAAGACAAAACCTATCCTTGCAGCAGAAATAAAACTGGGATAATGCATGATAGCTCAGCAGGTCAAAGAGCATTGTCTGCATAAGGTTAGGTCCCAGGATTGGAGTCCTAGTCCAGCACACAATTTAATCTGTTTAAATCCTAGAGTAGTTGCAATGAGACAATGACTAATTAATTTTTTCCATGACTGTTCGACTGAACTAGCACTCCATTTGTAACAGCCTCTACATCAATTGTAATGTGACATTAAGAGCTGATACCATGAGTCAACCCCACAAAACATCAGTAACTATAAGCAGCCATAGCAAAATACATTATCCCATGTGATTCATTCCATGATCGGAACATTACAATTTATGTCCCCAGATATTGCAATCTTTATATTCAATTCCAAACAGCACATATATTTTACTAAACATCACATGGATTCCTTACCACTATCTTTCAATTATATGATGTGGCAATGAACATAATTGCCTTGAGAATGTTTACTTTTTTCAGCCTTGGATACAATATCACTTTCTCAACAAATATATATATTCTAGCTGTCTCATTCTCCAAGTCTCCATTTCACAACTTTTTCTTTAAAAATATGCATGCAAATATCTCTCTGTTTGCTGTATGAACAGAATATATTACGGCTGAAGATGTCTAACTAATATAGGTTTGCCCTACAAAACAATATAGATGGTTGTAAAAGAATAACAATTACTTTTTAATTCATAAGTGAAACACACACCTGGAGGTTTATCATCATCTTTATGATACTATATTCCCATTAAAATTACTTTGTGATTGACAAATTGCAGTGGTGGAGGGCAGTGTAACTGCAAAACCAAAATCAGGCAACACAGTGAGTACATGACCACTCACTGAAAAGTAAGTCACAAAGCCGTATTAATTAAGAGTACAAAAATTATCACACACTCAATAAGAATAAAAGAACACACTCACATGTCCCTTTCCCCCTGTGGTTCTTCACATACAGACAGTAATAACGAAACATCATTAATGAAGGACCGATTTTAGATCAAAGCAACACAAGCTGCCAGATAGGGTGCAAGCTGAAGAGGGCACCAGGAGCATCGCTTCTGTAAGACTTCTATACATGACACATCATAATTAGTAGCGGCCTCTTGGGGTGCCAAGCTAAGAGGGGTGCCTAAGTGCAAGATTTGTATAAAGTGTATACCACAATTAGCAGCAAAAACTGACAGGGCAAAAGTGTAGGAGAGAAAAAAGGTAAGGAGGGAGGGTGGAGGCACCAAAATATAAGTCACTCATTTGGAAAAAATGTCCTGAACCTCCCTGCATTAGTGCACTATACTACACAAGAAGACACATGCTCCTACCAAACACTGAGAAATTTTTTTTGTCTAAATTTTATACTGGATGAATTTCCACTTTCCCATCTTTTATTTTAGATATTCAAATTACATCATCAGTTTCAGGATTCTAATATGTCATCTTTAGATCCCCATGTAGTTGTTCTGATTTTTACAAATTCGCATATGTCATCCAAATCAAGGTGGCATCACCATTTCAAAAATGGTGTAATCTTTAATGACTATCATATGTGACTAAGGCATCCACTATTAATAATTCTTTACTGGTCTCTTTTAGATGGCTTGGTGGCTCAGTGGTAAAGTGCCAGACTACAGATACAAAAGTTTCAGATGCAATTCCTGGTCAGTCCTAAGATTTTTATCTGTCACTTATCACTTCTTTCATCTCTTAATGTTTGTTGGTGTGAAAAATGATGAGCTGCACGGTGGTTTGAAATCCATGTTAAATTGTGGGTCCATCTGTAACTGGCTGGGTGAGTTAGGTCAGAGGAAGGCAATGGCATACCACCTCCAACAGGGCCAGGTGTAGTAAAGCACTCCGATATTCAAATAAACTTTTTTGTAGCTCTGCTGGCTGGCTGGCTGGTTGAAACTCAATAACATACAGGTGAACCGAACCTCACTGCTATTCTTACTGACATGGAAAACATTCTTCAGTGTGTGATTCATTTATGAACATACAAATGGTCATCAAGTGTCAACATTACATAAAAATGATTTAACTATATACACTAAACTTATCAAGTGCTCATACAAACATGTTTCCAGATAAATACATATAAAACATCTGAAAGAAAATAAGTCATCATCTACAACACTAAAATAAAAAATAAAAAGTAAATCCCGGTTTTACTTTTCATTTCTTTTCCTTCATTGCTTGCTTCATAACAAACTGTTCTGTATTATGATTGTTTAATCACTACCACAGCCCCATTATACCATACTGAGAATTAATATGAAGCTCACACAATTAAAGATGGCTTGCATTGTAGCACCAGATGTAAACTTAGGAAACACAATAAACAGACACTTAAAATTCCATAAAAAGTTCTCTCCATAATTAAAAGAGCGAAGTAAATCATTTAAAACACTGAATAAACCACTACACTGCCCATGGACAATAAATGAAAATAATGAACATTATAACAACTGGAATGGTTGAAGTCATTCAAACTACAGAGGTTCTGCACTTCATATGTAGAGTACAAGAGTAAATAGAGTGAAAAATGACATACTTAAAAGAAATTTCCTGGTAATGACTGTTCCACAATACTTAAAATGTAATAGTTAGCACACACATTAACAGGGGAATTAAAAATACATCTGAGTCACATTACATAAATTTTAATAAAATTTACAGACACCAGAATCAAACAGGCAATGGCCCAAATAATGACAAATATTACCCAGCCTCTGCCTGAAAATGGCGAAGAAAAGTCATTTTTCACGCCCATCCCTATTACTTCCATTGTCTTCTTCCTAGCTGCCAAGACTAGGGCTGCTGGAATAAAATACTGGATGCCAGCACCAGCATACGATCCAGTGATAGCTACCAATTTTTTCAGGTCTTCAGTTGTAAACGCTACAACAAAAGGAGGAACTATAGCGAGGAGAGGGAAAACAACTTTACGAATGCACCACCTATAGTGACGGCCATCTGTCAGGAATAGTGACTTCAGATTATTGCGCAACGTTATTGCAATTATCGGGAAACTTGTGCTCAATGTAAAAACAGGGAAAAGGGCGAGGAAGTACTCTATCACTTTCATTAAAAGTCCTACATCATCAGAGTTACAGTCACCTGAGCCTCGTGGTCCAAAGTCTAATGTGTAGAGGTCATCCAGATGTTGAAACGCAAATGCACCTGTCATGGCGAGCAGTAAATAAAAGACAGTTATGAGCAAATAATCCAGCGCCAAGCAACGTGTCAGTTTTGATTTGTCTGCTATTGGCGCGACTAGAGCAGGCAGTGAGTGATGGCACATAAATGAATAGACACACGCACCAAACAAACTGGGAACACCCAATAGGTCAGCAGCTGGTGGGTGGCCCTTGGGCCCTTCAACAATAAGTTTGTATGCAGCATACACAGTCATGAAGCCAAAAGCTGGAAAGAAATGAATTTCTATATCAGAAATAGAAACAATTACAAGATCACTATACAAATAGCAGTTTTACATATTCAGTCTAAAGTAAGGAATCAAAAAGGATTGGAGAAAATAAGATACTGCCAGGGATCTCAGGTCATTGGACAGCAAAAAGGAGGGCAAAGCAACAAAGATTTTTCTTTCTCTCTGTATCTTTATGGTATACCAGATTTCTCCTTTTCCCAATTTACACATAATTTGTCCATTGATTCCATGAATGCCACAGCGTGCATCATGGTACCTGTTTTTAACAGATGAATACTCACTATTTTGGATTACTTCTGTTCTACACCTTTAAAGTCCCATATTACATTATTTTACTGTTCTTTGACATTACACCAGTTTGCTTTAATTCTAAATCTGAATAAACATGAGACTTTCTCAAAAATATCTACATCTACATTTACATCTACATCTGTACTATGCAAACCATTGTGCAGTGCAAGGCAGAGGGTACGTTCCATTGTCCAGTTACTAGAGTTTCTTCCTGTTCCAATCATGTACGGAGTGCAGGAAGAATGACTGTTTCAATGCCTCTGTGTGTGTGCTGCAATTATTCTAACCTTGTCCTCATGAACCCTAAGTGAGTGAAACGTAGAAGGTTGTGGTATATTCCTAGAGTCATCATTTAAAGCTGGTTCTTGAAACTTTGTTAGGAGACCTTTTCAGGATAGTTTACATCTACCTTCAAAGAGTCTATCAGTTCAGTTTCTTCAGTACTTGTGTGACTCTCTCCCATCATCAAACAGAATCACTCCACTACAGAGAACTGATTAAGAATAGGTTGAGAACCCCCCTAAATGGGACAGGTGTGCATCACACACAACAAGCTCCCACTCAGGTAGCTGACTGTTTGTGGGTGCCCACAAGTTTTTTTTTTTAGGTAAGGTGACTCTCCACTCAATCCAGATAATGACAGCTGTAGGAAACTCGGATGTATTGGTGTAAATCTAAAGAAGTGCCTATCACAGGTGAGAGAATTAAAATCCTAATGGTTAACTTTCGAAGTATTCAAAACAGAATGCTAGAGTTCCAAGTGCTCCTGAAAAGCAATGAAACTCACAAAATATTAGGTACAGGAAGCTGGTTGAAACCTGAAACTGAGAGCAGTGAGAGCTTTGGGGAAAATTTAAGTGTATATCAAAGGAATAGGCCAATGGGAAATGGAAGTGGTGTATTTGTTGCAGTAGCCAAGAAACTCAAATCCACTGAGATAGCACTTGAAGCTGCACATGAGATTGTTTGGGCAAGACTCGGTACCAGAGTTGGGCATAAAACGATAAATGGATCCTTCTATCGCCCACCAGACTCATCTCCTGATATAACCGAAAACTCTGGGGAAAACCTCAGTTTGTGCTTAAATTCCCCAATCATACTGTAATCATCGGTAAAGACTTTAATCATCCAACAATCAACTGGGAATATTACAGTTTTGTTAGTGGAGGGCATAATAAGACATCTAGTGAGACATTCCTAATACCTTCCTGAAAACTACCTAGAACATATAGTTTGGAACCCCACTCACTGAAATATTTGGATCTAATGGCAATAACTAGACTGGGCCTCTTTAAGGATGTTCACACTGAAACAGGTATCAGCGAACAGGATTCTGTTCTGCCAACAATGATAACCGAAGTACAAAGGACAAATAAAACAAACAGAAATATGTCTATGTTCAGTAAACTAGATAAAAAATCAGTAATTAGTGTCATATCTCAACGAGGAACTTGAAACTTTCAGCACAGGACAGGAGCATGTAGAGGAAATAGGCTCAAGTTTAAATGAATACCGGGTAGCTAAGTACCCAGCAGAGCAATTAATAAAAGGAGGGGACTGTCCAGTGTACAAACTATGAGGCTATAGTTATAGAGATGTTGAATGAAACACATTTGGCAGTCAAGATGGCAATATTTGAAGCCTCAGGGCCTATCGTATCAGAATACTGTCAAACAATATTTCACAAAATCCAAAGAAATTCTGGTCATATGTAAAGGCTGCTAGTGGCACCAAAGTTCGTGTCTAGTCCCTAGCGAATGACACAAGAACTGAAATAGACGGTAGCAGAGCAAAAGCTGAATTGCTTAATTCAGTTTTTAAATGTTCCTTTAAAAAGGCAATCAACATCAATCATGTGATACCCAACTCACACTTTTCTCACATGACATAAAAGCTACGGATCAAGCATTTGACTCAGTACCACACCTATGCATATTGTCAAATGTTCGATAATATGGGGTATCAAGTGAAATTTGCAACTGTATTACAGACTTTTTGGTAGGGAGGGCACAGCATGTTATCTTGGATGAAAAACTGTTGTCAGACATAGAAATAATTTTTTGCGGATGATACTGATAGTAGCCCCAGAATTTTTGCCAATTATGCAGTTACCTATAATGAAGTACTGTCTGCAAGAATCTGCGTAAATATTCATTCAGATCTTGATAGGACTTTAAAGTGGCGCAAAGATTGGCAACTTGCTTTACCTGCTCATGGATGTAAAACTGCCCACTTCACAAAATGAAAAATCATAGCAACAAGTCATTTTTGGAATCGGCCAACTTGTACAAATACCTTGGTGTAACACTTTGTAGGGATATAAAATGGAATGATCACATGAGCTCAGTTGTGGATAAAGCAGGTGGCAGACTTCGGTTAATTGGCAGAACACTGAGGAAGCACAATCAGTCTACAAAGGAGATTGTTTACAAATCACGCATGCAACCCATTCTAGAATATCACTCAATTTTTTGACACCCATACCAAATAGGATTAACTGGGAATACTGAATGGACTGCTTCCCCTCTTCACTACAAATTGTTGCTCCCATCTGATGTGGTTCAGTTTGAGTCTGACCTAAGCAACTGCAGATAGCAGTCATGTGTGTTTGTGTGTGCACTTTCCTTTTCTGATGAAGGCTTGGCAGAAAGCTTAATGTGTAACACTCTTGACATTGTGCATCTCAATGTGTCACCTCTATGGTGAGTAAGAATCTACCCTTTCCATTATTGTTTTTGTGCAGTTCAATGTTTGATTGAACAATGGAAACTCCAGATAGGAATATCAACAATGTAGGAAAAGATAGATTGCTACTTACCATAAAGAAGACACATCAAGTTGCAGACAGGCACGATTAAGAAACACTCACATGAAGCTTTCGGCCACAGCATTTGTCAGTAACACACACACACACACACACACACACACACACACACACACACACACACACGAGATCGCCAACTCCAGCATCTCAGGATGGAATGCCTTGGCGATGGTGTGTGCATGAAGTGTGCTTGCTTTGTGTGTGTGTGTGTGTGTGTGTGTGTGTGTGTGTGTGTGTGTGTGTGTGTGTGTATGTAATAGTAGAAAGAAGAATGTTTTAAGTGTTGATTAAATGTTAATGATTCACACCAAAACTGACTTGTAAAGGGCGCAGCAGACACTTATATGGACCAGGCACTTAGTTATTTAAGGGGAAACTATGAAAGCAGCAACCAATCAAAGAATAACATTGGTAATGCCTTCTGCTCCCTACTCACTGTTGTCATTATCACACTGTTAACGCAGGTGTTGATTACCACAATCAGTTTCTGATGAGGTTTGCGACTGGTAACACAAATGTTATGATTTGTTTTCATTACCTGCTCTTTTTCTCCACTGTGACACACATTTAATGTTAAGACACAAAATGTTGTAGTGCAATCCTGCAAAGCAACTGAAACGGCATGTTAGTGGGCAGTTTATGAATGTATCAAGCACAAAATAGCACTGCTTTTTCTCATACAGCTATTCAACATATATGCGTAACAGTGTTCTAACATCACCCAATCCTGTGTTCAGCTGTCAGCACAAGGAGAAACTGAAGAGTCAGGCAATCGATTAAGTTATTGTTCTGATACATGTACAGGGATAGGTACAGGGATAGAATCATTATAATAATTTCACAAAGCCAGTTTTTACAGAAAATTCCACAAACATTTCGTAGTTATCTATGCTCCATCATTACAGAGGTCAAGAATGCATGATTAATGTAATCACGGGACTTATGGATAAACAGAAGCATCTATTATTTTTATGTTTCAACTGCATATAAGTATGTTCTACCCACTTTAAGGATAGAAATTAGCTACACAACACTTATTCATAATGTTTGGATACAGAAAGCATTATGTACAAAATCTCAGGCTTTACTTTCTAGATGGTGTTGTCTTCCAGAAATCTGTCACACTTTCTGTATCAGAAATATTAATATATCATCCTTTGAATGAATGTAATTATATAAATTTAACAATGAAAAATGCAGGATGGAACATAACAATACCAGAGACGGAAAGTTGCTACTCACCATATAGTGGAGATGCTGAGTCACATTAGGCACAACAAAAAGATTCACACAATTGTAGCTTTCAGCTATTAAGGCCTTTGTCAGCAATACACACACACACACACACACACACACACACACACACACACACACACACAAATGCGCACGCGTCTGCAGTCTCAGAGAACTGAAACTACACATACTCCGCTGTATGGTGAGTAGCAACGTTCCTTCTCTGGTATTATTATATAAATTTACATATATTTTTGAACTTACCGAGCCATCGCATAACTGATGTCAATATCTGCAGATATTTTGTTTTCTGCACATTGAAAAATACAAAAGGGCCCAGTGTACAGATGAATACACCCTGCAATTGAAGTTAAAATTAACTATTGTACCTCAGTTGCACTGAATTCTAGCACACATAGTATACAACCTATAAATCTACCAACAAAAGTATCAACTCACAAGAAAGATCCTGTAGGCATCTGCTCTTGTAATATCTGAATTCTCCCAGCACAGTGCACTTACTGGTAGTGTCATGTTGCATGAATAGTTGGCAGGTTGGTATGTGCTGGAAACAATGACATTCTGTTATCTAAATGATTTGAAGTCCAGGAGACCAGATAAAGAGTAAGAGGCATGATAATGCTACATGAAGACAGAGATCCAATAGCCACCACAATGCAGAAAAGCTGTTATTACAAAACATAAGGCCATGAAATAGAAAGCACAAAATTGTTTATATAAGTGATTAAATTTCTGTCCAGCTAGCCCCTTCTTTTATAACTTCCCTATATACTGTCATTGACTGTGTGGATGTAAACACATGTACGTGAGCATATGTAGTTCTTTTCAAAATTGATAAATAATTTTAGATGGGGTCCATTATTCACATTATGTTTTTTAACCAATTCATTTAGCTCTGTTATATAACAAATTTTATTGTTTTTGGACTGCTATCTTTTACTTCCACTGTATATCCACGTCTACACCAGATATAACATCCATGAGAGTTCCAAGAACGTCATCGAGACAAAAAGTGGATGCACTAGTCATGTAAGAGCACATACTATGACTGGAGAAGATACTATGCAGTAGCTGCTATTTTTCTACACCACCAGAAATTAATTTCCAAATGTACACTAGCAAACAAATCTTGTGCACTATGGCAGTATACAGTACATTTTTGATAACTGTTGTGTGTTAAATATGAATTCTTCTTGAACAGTCTGTCACCAGGGCCTAGGCTCAAGTCTGACTGGTACACACAGTTTTAATATGCTGGGAAACTTCAACTACTGTATTTTATCACCAGTGTAGGACAACACAAAAACTTCTTGTCTCACTGTTTACTTTCATCAGTAAATCACATGTGCAAACCACAAAATCATTACATGATGTAAAATGCAACAAATTTGATCTCAGGATGGCATGACAGTCAAAATATGTGGCAGATGCTGTTAAAGAGAGGCTGAGAAAGGAAATAATTGTTATATGTAAACACTCGACATATATAAGTTCGACTAAATCGGAAACAAAATGAGACTATACTTAGAGAAATATTTCATGTGGCAGGCTAAAGTCTAGATCAGGGCCAGTGGTAATCAATGCGGTGTTTCTCTACAGCTTAAAGATTGGCAACGCACCCATTTTGTGCAACCCATGGGATGATACACATAATCAATGAAAGGCAAGAAAATGGGCAATGAATTTCTAGTGCCAAAATAGAAATGATTCTCTTCCTTGCTGTTGTCACAAATATTTTAATCCTTCCTTCCCTGAGTACAGGATGTCATGAATTACGAGGTTGTGGTTAGTTTGAAATGTGTGAGTTTGGTTTTGAGCTGACAAAGCCAATGAATGTGAAAGTTACAAAACCTGGATAAGTTGACAGAGTGATCTGTAGCTTGGCAAAAGGCTGAGGTTAAGTTGGAATGTGATGGTTTGGTTGTAAGCTGGTGAAGCCAATGAAAGTGAAGCTGCTTGTGGTAACAGACTGATCAGTAGCTTAGTTCAAGGCCTTGGTTAGGTTGGAAAATAACAGTTTTACTTGCAAAAATGAAATTAATAATCCTTGTTGTCACATACATTTGACTGTTTCTCCTAATACATCACAAATTATGAAGTCGTGGTTAGGTTGGAACTTAATAGCACAGCTTAAAAGTTAATAATCTTGGTTGTAAAAATATTTTCCCATTTCTTCCAAATGTGTTATTGATTTCGGAGGTTGTGATACACAGACATGCGACTGTGAAGGTATACCTTCAAAACAGATCCTCTGTCCACTGCTCTCTCATTGTCTGTGTATACCCAGTAGCTGACCGCTTCTTTCATGCCCATCGCACCTCATGGTGAGAGTGCTAACAACATTACTGCACGAAACATGCAAGTACAACACTGACCCTGATCTATATTTTTACTGACATGGCATGTTAGTGCACAGCTTCTCTTTTACTTTAGACTATGACATTAAGTGATGACAAAATCTAAGAAACTGATGGGGTCAATTTATGCATTTACCAAATATATGCAGCTGGTGTCAGTCAATTTCAGAATAATGGGTCTTGGATCTAGTACTCGGCAATGTCAGACAATGAAGTGGAGGGTTCCACATATGGTTCCTGGTGACCAAATCTTTATTTATCTGTGGTGGAAGGGTCTGGAGTGGAGACCACTAAACCTCACAAAGCAAAATGAGATGATGCTTGATAAAATGAGCAGCAAAACTGGTACATAAGCTGCTGAACTGACATAAAATAGAAAGGCTCTCACAAGAATGGGATCTAAACAACATTTCTTTACTTTCAAACTAGGATCCAAATGAGAGCCCACATACCCGCATTAAGTTGCTCATCCACTGCCTCCTGAGTTAAACCGAAAAAGATCAACTTATGACAGTATTAAGGTTGAAACATACTTACGCAGTAATATGCCACCCCAAATAATTCCTCGGTAACCTCTTTTTTTTGTGTTACATTTACATGTATTCGCTAGAAGACACCTTATGGTGCATGGCAGAAGGTACTTCTGGTAACACTATCATCCCCCCCTCCCACGGCTCTTGTTCCATTTGCTGATTGTCTGTGGAGGAAGAACTGTTGTCAATAAGGCTCTGTACGGACTCAGACTTCTCTGATTTTTCTCCGCTGTGGTCTTCTTATGAGACATATGTGGAAGCGATTTAATGTAATGTAATCTCTGTAATGTCTTGATGCTGAATCTCCCCCCCCCCCCCCCCCATTAGTCTAACAGGATAAGGGTCTAACACATGAACCAGAAGTGTTTTGTAAGCCACTTTTTTGTGGATTAATTAGGTTCATTGGAAGAACCTCAAGGAAATGTAAGACTGGCATCTGCCTTTACTACAATTAATTTTAGGTGGTCATTCCACTTGATGTTGGTCCTGATGCAAACACTTATATATTTAACAGCTGCAGTGTTTCCAGCAGTTTGTTACCAATGGAGGAATCAAATTGGAACGGATCTTTTACACGACTTCATTTGCCACTAACTATGCTATTTATTTCAGTACTCCCTAATGCACCCACTTGATAAAGGACCTTAGGTCGAAATTGCATTAGTGGATTCTGAAATAAACAGTATGGTCGATTCTACAAGACTGATTCCATAACAAATACAACTGTGTAAAATACTAGCTCTCTTCACCTAATTATGTGTGATACATTTCATTTATTTACATTGAAAATCAACTGCCAGTTCCTACATTAATTGCTGATTCTCTACAATTTGCTAGTCATCTGGTGCAACCCTCTGTACACAACAGCATCATTTGCTAGCAGTCTCACAGAACTTTTGACATTACCCATTAATTCACATACATATTTATTCATATTATATATTTATTGTATACAGAATAACACTGTAACTCTCCCTTGCGGAACTCTAAAAATTATTTTTAGATTTGTCAGTTTCCTCCAATTAAGAATAAAAACAGAAAGGAATGTATGACTTTAGCTGCCAGTGGGCACTGATTTAAATCAATGGGGAAATTTGTGCCGGGTCACGATTCAAACCCGGGTCTCCTGCTTTCTAGGCAGATACGCTCACCACTGTGTAATCTGGACACTGTGTCATTGCAATTGCTTGAGCTGCTCTAGCATGCCTCCTGTCAGACCCAAATTCTCAACCTATCCCCACACACTACTGATATAGTACCCCTTGCACATTATCCTCATTATTCACAGCATTTCACAGATTCCTGTAAGAGTTCTAGTGTAGTGTGCATCTGCACTTAAGTGATCAATTGGTCGTTCTCGCCTCAATTGTATACATGGTGACCGTTTGGAGAACCAATTGATCACTTCAGTGCAGATGCACACCATGCTCTAACTCTTATGGGAATCAGCGAAATGCTGTGAGTAATGAGGATAATGGACAAATGGTGCTACATCAGTATGTGATGGATAAGCTGAGAATTTGGGTCCAACGGGAGGCATGCTAGGGTAGTCCATGCAGTTGAGATGATCACTGTGTGCAGATGGCACAGCGGTCAGTGCAGCTGCCTCGTAAGCAGGAGATCCGGCTTCGAATCATGGTCTGGCACAAATTTTCAGCTTTCTCCATTGATTTAAATCAATGTCCACTACCCACTAATGTTAGTCATATCTTTGTGTCTTCAGATACCGCACATACCATTAAGAATAATGTGTTCAATTCTATTTGCTAGGAAATCTTGAATCCAGCACAGACCTGGTTCAATATGCAGTAATAGGTTGCTCCAGCAACCTGTTATAAACTGCTGCTAGAAGGGGAGCAATTCTTTTACTCTGAGTACAATCTTTAAACTATCTCTTTGAGTTGAGATGCCTTTCCACTGTTGAGCAATTTTAACTTACATTTCTGTTCCGATACCAATTTCAGTGTTTACGATCTTCTGCAGTGAAAGAAGTTGGGGAGACAGTCTGTATCCTGTTACTAATGCATGTGAGTGCACCAAGTGTGCTCTCATCACACATGTGCACTTGAATTGGGTGCCAACTGTATCAGCGCAGGTCAGCCGCTGGAGACGACCTATTGGAGGTGTGCACGCGGTGCAGTCTCCGCCACCCTGTATGCCTCTCTCTCTCTCTCTCTCTCTCTCTC